>NC_029778.3:53567078-53581788 GCF_000817695.3 Arachis duranensis
ATATATATATATATACACTACTTCTTGAAACAGTTAATAAAAAAAAACATATGTCTTCAAATACTTTAAAAAACAAGTTGATATATTATCCTTTTCATTATTAAAGAATTATTTCGTTGCGATGATACTAAAGCTAAAATCTAAAAAGACTGCAAAGAAGAAAAATCATAGAGATTAAAGGCAACCTAGCTAGGGGAATGAATGGTGGGATATTATCATATTAATAATCCATTGGTTATGTTCAAAAGGAAAGATTAGGTTGTAATAAAATAACTATTGTGGATGACAAGTGCTTCCAATTATATATATCTATCCTTGACGAGCGACAAGGACAACACACCAAATACCAATGAAAAGACATTGGTGGAGAATAAAGAGAAGCACCGTAACATTTATAATACTCTTTGTTATCTTCGAATTCTCTACTTAAAAGTGGTTTTAGGATGTTTCATGAGTGTCTTTAATTCAAGCATTATCATATTCTCTACCAAGAAACCAGTAATTGGTCAACTCGTAAGGGTTTTTAGATTTGTTGAGTACTCCAATAAAATTTTATAATTATTTTTATATGAAATATAATTTTTTTTATTCTTTAATGATAAAATATAGGGTTAGATTATATATTGTAAAAGTATTATCTTTATTTAAAATGTCACTACAAAAAATTATCAGAATAGTGACCGATTCTAATAGTCGCTAAAATCTTGGTCGCTAATTAGAAAATAACGACCAACTTCGGTCGCTAAGCGTTAGCGACCAATTTTTTGACAACGCCACCAAACCCCTCATCAAAGAGTATCGGTCACTAACATAATCAATTGTTAAATGGTGACCAAATTTGCTGTCACTAAATGGATTGCTGAGTAAATTGGTCGCTAAATAACAACCAACTTTTCGATCGCTAAATCAATCGCCGATGCCTAATTTGAAAATTTAAAATCGGTCGCTAAATTGGTCACTTTTTCCTGAACTAAAAAAACTAAATTATTGATCACTAAAGCGGTCATTGTTCTTAATCTTGTAATTATAGAATTTTACTAATTTCATATTTACCGCTATTAAAACTTAATTTTATAAATAATTATATTTCCACAAAATATAAAAAGAATCAAACGTAGATCAATTTTTCAAATAAATACCAAAAATATTTACAGAAATATAGAATTTAAAATATTAAAAATTTCTAAATACATCAAATTTATGATTCACAATCTAGACTAAAGGTAAAAATAATTCATGAATAACATAACTTTGCTCTATTCATGAACAATCAGTATGGTTCAATAATTTCTGTATTAGTTTTGTCTCTTTGATTTTTTCACTGCTCTTGGAGCTGCAACCAATATAATACAAACTACAACAGAATCTTTAAGCAATCTTAATCTTGAATCTTGGATCAAACACAACTTTATTCTTCACCAAGGTTGCCAAAATACTGTCACGAGAAAGAAAATGAAAAATGAATGAAACTCACTTGAACCAATTCAATTCAAGTCTCAAATCAGTTTCAAAACTCAAAAGTTTCACATGGAAGCAGATTTCAACAAAAAATTCTATTCTTTTTTATCCGTATCTCTAAACAGAATTTAGTATGATAACAACAATAACAGATAACAAAAAACGAAAAGAGTATCAAAAAAACAAAAAGCGTGTGCATGGATTGCATTGCAGCCAAAATAATAAGGCTGCATTTGTTAACTTAGAATTGGAAAAATATTACTAAAAGCTAAAAATTTGTATCTATTTGTTTATTCAAAATATCTATCTCATTCTAACAAATGTGTCTATATTACAATTTCCAGGAATATAATGGCAAGTAAAGGTACTAAAAGAGTTAACTACTATCTTGTTAATGTCTCTAATGTTAAAAGTAGCATAAGACTAAAGATAGTGAAATGAAAACAGAGACAAAAACATAATTTTTTTTTGTCTGTGACTCTTATCTCTATCTTTTCTTTTTGGGTCTTAAGATAATTCAGTGTAATAAAGAAAACAAAAAGAAAGAGGGATTACGTTTCGGGAACAAAAGCATGCCTCCACTCCATGGTGGGGAAGTTGGGCCAGCGGTGGAAGGAGGGTTGGTTGTGGTGAGCTGAATGCCACTGAATTGAACCTCAATGGACCTTGCTGCAACCCATTCTAAATCAAGAATCATCTTCCCTTGTGCCTCTTTCATCACATTATTCACCGCGTCTCTTACTCTAATGCGTGCAAGTGTGAGTCAGTCAGAGATAGAATCATGTGATGAAATTTATGTTGTCAGTAACACGAAGAGAAGAACATACACAAACTATATGAGAGTAAAACACAAAAATTCAACTAACAATCACACTAACTAGTAACTATGAACAATTCTTTTTCAATTATACTAAGATTAAAAGCCTACCTCAGATTTATTTTATTTTATTTTGGTTAATGGAAGTTATCAGAAATACATTCAATACAGTACATAAAAAATTTAAATAAGGTCACTACTGCGATGCCTATTGATAGTTCCCTTAGTTTCTTTTTTCATCATAAAAAAAAAGGTATTTTAAAAATTAAAACAAACCCTAAATTTGTGTGTGTTTCTCCATGCATTTTGCATACAAATGCTTGTCTTCAATTTTGAGTGGCCTATTCCATATTTTGCCTCCCCAGTCAGAGTTGAAAGAAACTTTCAAATTAAACACAAATGGGTGTGATACAAAGTATAACATGGAGATACTAATGGTTTGCTTATTGTACCAAAACCGTTACAATATATACACAATCAAATCTAAACCAGATGGTAATATATAACAGCAACGATAATGCACATAGATAAAGAGAATGCTGAAGTAACAGTAAACTGCATATCATTATCATTAGAATCCTTCTTTCTATTTCGGATGTATGCATCTCTTCTACCATCGCAAATCTGAAATAAACCATTTAGATGAAGCATCAACAATCACAATAAATGAAAACCTAAGAGTTGCAATTAACAAGCCACACCAAACTAACCTCAACGGAGTTGGCAATAAATGCTAGGCGATAAGAGAGGTCTCTGACTCCAAGGGCTCTAAGGCCCCTAACACCTTCATTTCCAACTGCAGGACCCTTGCATTGAGAACCTTCTCAGCGGAATTTTGATCTCTCTCCAGGGGATGCCAATGCCAAAAGGTCAGGAATAACAATTATAGTTCCTGTGAGAATTACCCTAAAAGAGAACAGAATATGATTATATCGAATTCCAACTTTGGGTTTTTACCACAATTTGGCTAGTCAAAGCAAGTGTTGGAAAATATAAGGCTCACGTGTCACCAGCCCTGGCCTGTTCCACAATCTCGTGACGAAGAATAACATCCAACAACCTAGGCAACGATCCAGCAGGTATCTCTTTGGAAGTCTCTTGCATCCTGACCCGTTGCCAGTCAGCAAATTTGCTCTCTTGGCACATCAATAGCCATCTTGCTCGTTTTTTATATTTTAAGAATAATATAATCACATTTAAGAACAACAATAAAACATCAATTGATAAACAATTAAGTAAATAAAAATAAAGTACCTTAACTTGTTGGACACCCTCACACAATTACAAAGCTTGAAAATAAAATAGAAGCAACACAATCTACATCAAATCTGAAAAAATAGGACAAAATAAAATACCTACTTAAATTTTAAAAATATCAATTCTCAAAATGATCATTAATGTGGAATAGAAGGATTAGTTACTATAACTCAATGAGAAAGGGGATGAATTCTATTCTAACCTGCATCATGCCAACGAGAAATCTTTGCCCTTCTTGGAATCCCAGAAGGTATAGCCAGTGAGCGAGAAAACCACAATAGAAGTCAAAATTAAAGCCTTAAGCACAATGGACTTATATATATATATATCATCTAATTAATAATAATATAATCACAACTTGTATGCTAGAAAGATGTAAAACTCCTGTGACTGTATATAAAAAGAATAAGAATAATTATAAATAAACCGGATGCAGGCTTTGTATAGCCCTTGTATGAAAACTAGAAGCAAGTTCAGTTATGAAAACTAATTTACTGAAAACTACAAAACAATGGCTTCAGACTTGAGCAAGAACAGGCACAAGCACAGGACTAAAAAATGCTTAAGCTGTCAAACCTTACTAATCTAAGATTAGGTTTCCTTTCAATCTAAAACTAAGGGAGCTCAAGTCACCTGCATCGTCATGGTCATCATCATGATCAAACGAGTTTTACAACTTGAAGTCCCTAAATCAAGTATACGATTACAATTGAACTTTACCTAAGATCATGAGTTTGATTACCTTGATAATGATGTCTTAAATCAACCAACTATTCCCTAAAATAATACGATAAATTGGAGGAGCATTGGTAAAGAGAAAAATGGAGGGAACCTGGCAGGAACGAGAGCGAGGTAGGTAAGAGAAGAAGGAAAGAGGTATACGAGAATGTGAGCGGCAACAAGAACCACTCCAACAGCCCCGTTCCTTATCATAACAAGAACAAAATCCGTCACAAAATCTGGAGATCTGGCAAATTCAACAAAGCACATCGCTAAAACCCTAATCAGAGGGGAAAGAAACCAACTGTTAAGCCGCCTAAAGCCTTTCCCAGCGCTTACTCTGAGTAGACATAAGACGATATCTAACACGATAGCCTGCACCTCCCTAACAAAATGGATCGAAATCGGCAATTAGGAGGTTACCTACTTGAAGACGACGAAGACGGCACTGAGATCTAAACATTGAAAGCGACGACACCGAGACTGCAGAAGAAGATGGTGACGAGACCTCAGGAGACAGCACCGAGACTGCAGAAGAAGACGACGACGGGACCTCAGGAGACAGCGGCGAGACGCAGAAGATGGCGATGAAGAAGACAACAATGACGCTCGGAGACGTCAATCGTATCTGATCGGAGAAGATGAGAATGGTGTGGGTGAGTTAGGGTTAGTGAGGGTAATTTAGATAATATTTTTTTTTTAATTAGTGGCTGTTTTTGTGATTGATTAGTTTATAAAATCGGTTGTTAATTTAAAAATTAGCAACTGATTTAGTTTTAGTGACTACAACGGTAACGATTAAATTAGCAACTAATCACGTTTTATTTTATTTGCCTATCCATTGGTTGCTAAATTAAAAATTAGTGATTAATTTTGTGATCAAGAGTCTCAAGGACATTCTTTCTTTTATTTTGGTTGCTAATTCGGTCCCTAAATTAAAAAATAGCGACCGATTTTAGCGATCATTTATATTCCAGTTGTATAAAACTAATTAGTCGCTAATTTGGTGGCTATTAGTGACTAATTTTGTTAGTCGCTAACTTGACAATTGACAACCGGTTTAGTGACTAGTAATTTAGCAACTGAATTAGCAACCAAACAGTTGTTCACCCTATTTCACTATCAATTGCAAAATCGGTCGCTAAATTAGAAAATAGTAACCAATTTTGTAACCAACAGTCCTAAAGACATTACTTTCTGTTTAAGTTGCTAATTCGTCGCTAAATGAAAAATAGCGACCGATTTTAATGACCAGCTTTGTTCTAGTTGTATTAAAAGCTTATTGGTCCTAATTCGGTTGATATTTGTAGCACCCTATCATATAGAGTCTTATGCTTAAGCCATAATTCAGAGATAGCAAGGAATTACGACCTCTAAAATAAAGATTTAGTACGTATAGTAGTGTGAACAATGATTATAACTAGGAGCCTTTGAAAAAAAAAGGATAAGGCAAAATCGTAACTCGAAGGCGCAACACTCTAATCGAAAATGTAACGAATAAAGGATAAACTAACGCGAGATTATTGATGAGCGGATAATTTATACGCTTTTTGGCATTGTTTTTTGGTAGTTTTTAATAAGATATAGTTACTTTTAGGGATGTTTTCATTAGTTTTTATGCTAAATTTACATTTCTGAACTTTACTATGAGTTTGTGTGTTTTTCTGTGATTTCAGGTATTTTCTGGCTGAAATTGAGGGACCTGAGCAAAACTCTGATAAAAGGCTGACAAAGGACTGCTGATGCTGTTGGATTCTGACTTCTCTGCACTCGAAATAGATTTTCTGGAGTTACAGAACTCCAAATGGCGCGCTCTTAACGACGTTGGAAAGTAGACATCCAGAGCTTTCCAGCAATATATAATAGTCCATACTTTATTTGTGATTAGACGACGTAAACTGGCGCTCAACGCCAGTTCCATGCTACATTCTGGAGTCAAACGCCAGAAACACGTCACGAACCAGAGTTGAACGCCAAAAATACGTTACAACTTGGCGTTCAACTCCAAAAGAAGCCTCTGCACGTGTAAAGCTCAAGCTCAGCCCAAGCACACACCAAGTGGGCCCGGAAGTGGATTTCTGCATCAATTACTTACTTCTGTAAACCCTAGTAGCTAGTCTAGTATAAATAGGACATTTTACTATTGTATTCAGTGTCTTTTGACCACGTTACATCTTTGATCTCGGTTTTATTCCATTATTAATCTTAGGAGACTATTGATCACGTTTTGGGGGGCTGGCCATTCGGCCATGCCTGAACCTTCATCACTTATGTATTTTCAACGGTGGAGTTCCTACACACCATAGATTAAGGGTGTGGAGCTCTACTGTACTTCGAGTTTTAATGCAATTACTACTATCTTTTATTCAAATTCAATCTTATTTCTATTCTAAGATACCACTCGTACTTCAACCTGATGGATGTGATGATCCATGACCCTCATCATCATCCGTCCCTATGAACGCGTGCCTGACAACCACTTCCGTTCTACAAGCGAAAGCTAGAGTGTGTATCTCTTGGATTCCTGATGCACGACGCATGGTTGTCCTCGCCTGACAACCGAGCCTTCCATTCCGTGAGATCAGAGTCTTCGTGGTATAAGCTAGAATTGATGGCGGCATTCATGAGAATCCGGAAAGTCTAAACCTTATCCGTGGTATTCCGAGTAGGATTCCGGGATTGAATGACTGTGACAAGTTTCAAACTCGCGATTGTTGGGCGTGATGACAAACACAAAAGAATTAAGGGATTCTATTCCGACATGATCGAGAACCGACAGATGATTAGCCGTGCCGTGATAGAGCATTTGGACCTTTTTCACCAAGAGGATGGGATGTAGCCATTGACAACAGTGATGCCCTACATACAGCTTGCTATGGAAAGGAGTAAGAAGGATTGGATGAAGGCAGTAGGAAAGCAGAGATTCAGAAGGAGCACAACATCTTCATACGCCTATCTGAAATTCTCATCGATGATCTACATAAGTATTTCTATCTTTATTTTCTGTTTATTTATTATTATTATTCGAAAACTCCATAACCATTTATTATCCGCCTGACTGAGATTTACAAGATGACCATAGTTTGTTTCATATCAACAAACTCCGTGAGATCGACCCTTACTCACGTAAGGTTTATTACTTGGACAACCCAGTGCACTTGCTGGTTAGTTGTGCGAGGTTGTGAAGAAAGTGTTGAGTTATAAACGCGCATACCAAGTTGAATGCCATTATTAGAGATCACAATTTCGTGCACCAAGTTTTTGGCACTGTTGCCGGGGATTGTTCGAGTTTGGACAACTGACGGTTCATCTTGTTGCTCAGATTAGGTAATTTTCTTTTTGTTTTATTTTCAAAAAATTTTCAAAAAAAAATTTATCCCTATTTTCAAAAGAATTTTGAAAATAAATTATTCTATGGCTTCAAAACTTTTAGAAATGGATTCTAGAGTTTCATGAAGCATGTTGAATCCTAGCTGGCTGTAAAGCCATATCCAAATTCTTTTGGACTGAGGCTTCAACTAATCACCACAATGCATGTAAATCCATCCTAAAGCTGGCTGGCTATTAAGCCATGTCCAACCCTTGGATTGGAGCTTTAGGCTAAACATTGAAAGATTTCTGGAATTCTTCTTAAAAATTTTGAATTTTTTATTTTCTTTTTCCCATATGTTTTTCAAAAAAAATAAAATAAAATACAAAAAATTATAAATTCAAAATTTTTTTTAAAAAAATCATAAAAACCAAAAATATTTTATGATTCTTGTTTGAGTCTTGTGTCATATTTTAAGTTTGGTGTCAATTGCATATTTTTATTTTTCTAAAAAATTTTAAAAAATTCATGCATTCATAGTGTTCTTCATGATCTTCAAGTTGTTCTTGGTAAGTCTTCTTGTTTGATCTTTAAAATTTCTTGTTTTGTGTTGTATGATGTTTTTCATGTGCATTTTTGCATTCATAGTGTCTAAGCATTAAAGATTCCTAAGTTTGGTGTCTTGCATGTTTTCTTTGCATAAAAAATTATTCAAAAAAAATATGTTCTTGATGTTCATCATGATCTTCAAAGTATTCTTGGTGTTCATCTTGACATTCATAGTGTTCTTGCATGCATCATGTGTTTTGATTCATAATTTTCATGTTGTGAGTCATTTTTTATGTTTTTCTCTCTCATAATTAAAAATTCAAAAATCAAAAAAATATCTTTTCCTTTTTTCTCTCAAAATTTCGAAAATTTGGGTTGACTTAGTCAAAAAATTTTAAAATTAGTTGTTTCTTGTAAGTCAAGTCAAATTTTCAAATTTTAAAAATCTTATCTTTTCAAAACTTTTTCAAAAATTAAATCTTTTTCATTTTTCTTGTTAATTTACGAAAATCCTTTAAAATTTTTTCAAAAATCTTTTTCTTAGTTTTATCTTTATTTTCGAAAATTATGCTAACAATTAATATGATTGATTAAAAAATTTGAAGTTTGTTACTTTCTTGTTAAGAAAGGTTCAATCTTTAAATTCTAGAATCTTATCTTTTAGTTTCTTGTTAGTAAAGTAATCAATTTTAATTTTAATCATATCTTTTTATCTTATCTTTTATATCATATCTTTTTCAAAATTTTATCTTTTTCAAAAATTTGATTTTAAAATATCTTTTCTAACTTCTTATCTTCTTATATTTTCAAAATTAATTTTCAAATCTTTTTCAACTAGCTATTTGACTTTTTGTTTGTTTCTTATCTTTTTCAAAACCACCTAACTACTCTTCCCTCTCTAATTTTCGAAAATACCTCCCTCTTTTTCAAAAATTCTATTTTTAATTAATTAATTGTTTTAAATTTTAATTTTAATTTTAATTCCCCTTTAATTTTCGAAAATCATTAACTCCTCTTCAAAAAAAAAAAATTTATTTTCGAATTCTCCCCCTCTCATCTTCTTCTATTTATTTATTTATTTACTAACACTTCTCTTCATCTTAAGAATCTGAACCTCTCTTCACCCTTGTGTTTGGATTCTTAACTCTTCTCCTTCTTCTGTTCCTTTCTTCTTCTACTAACATAAATAAATCTCTATACTGTGACATAGAGGATTCCTCTTCCTTTTCTGTTCTCTTCTCTTCTTTCTTATATGAGCGGGAATAAGGAAAATGGCATTCTTGTTGAAGCTGATCCTGAACCTGAAAGGACTCTGAAGAGGAAACTAAGAGAAGCTAAATTATAACAATCTAGAGACAACCTTACTGAAATTTTCGAACAAGAAAAGGATATGGCAGCCGAACCCAACAACAACAATGTAAGGAGGATGCTTGGTGATTATACTACACCTACTTCCAAGTTTGATGGAAGAAGCATCTCAATTCCTGCCATTGTAGCAAATAATTTTGAGCTGAAACCTCAACTAGTTGCTCTAATGCAACAAAATTGCAAGTTTCATGGACTTTAATCAGAAGATCCCTACCAGTTTTTAACTGAGTTCTTGCAGATCTGTGAGACTATTAAGACTAATGGAGTAGATCCTGAAGTCTACAGGCTCATTAAGACGAATGGAGTAGATCCTGAAGTCTACAGGCTCATGCTTTTCCCTTTTGTTGTAAGAGACAGAGCTAGAACATGGTTGGACTCACAGCCTAAAGATAGCCTGGACTCTTGGGATAAGCTGGTCACGGCCTTCTTGGTTAAATTCTTTCCTCCTCAAAAGTTGAGCAAGCTTAGAGTGGATGTTCAGACCTTCAAGCAAAAAGATGGTGAATCCCTCTATGAAGCTTGGGAAAGATACAAGCAGATGACCAAAAAGTGTTCTTCTGACATATTTTCAGAATGGACCATGATAGATATATTCTATTATGGTCTGTCTGAGTTCTCTAAGAAGTCATTGGACCACTTTGCAGGTGGATCCATTCACCTAAAGAAAACGCCTGCAGAAGCTCAGGAACTTATTGAAATGGTTGCAAATAACCAATTCATGTACACTTCTGAGAGGAATTCCGTGAATAGTGGGACACCTCAGAGGAAGGGAGTTCTTAAAATTGATACTCTGAATGCCATATTGGCTCAGAACAAAGTTCTTGAAATTGATGCTCTGAATGCCATATTAGCTCAGAACAAAGTGTTGACTCAGCAAGTCAACATGATTTCTCAAAGTCTGAATGGATGGCAAAATGCATCCAACAGTACTAAAGAGGCATCTTCTGAAGAAGAAGCTTATGATCCAGATAACCTTGCAATGACAGAGGTAAATTACATGAATGAACCTTATAGAAACACCTATAATTCTTCATGGAGAAATCATTCAAATTTCTCATGGAAGGATCAACAAAAGCCTCAACAAGGCTTTAATAATGGTGGAAGAAACAGGTTTAGCAATAGCAAGCCTTTTCCATCATCTTCTCAGCAACAGACAGAGAATTCTGAGCAGAGCACCTCTAACTTAGCAAATATAGTCTCTGATCTGTCTAAGGCCACTTTAAGCTTCATGAGTGAAACAAGGTCCTCCATTAGAAATTTGGAGGCACAAGTGGGCCAGCTGAGTAAGAAAGTCACTAAAACTCCCCCTAGTACTCTCCCAAGCAATACAGAAGAGAATCCAAAAAGAGAGTGCAAGGCCATTAATATAGTCAATATGGCCGAATGCAAGGAGAAAGGGGAGGACGTGAATCCCAATGAGGAAGACCTCATGGGACGTCTCACAACCAAGAAGGAGTTCCCTATTGAGGACCCAAAGGAATCTGAGGCTCATATAGAGACCATAAAGATTCCATTAAACCTCCTTCTGCCATTTATAAACTCTGAAGACTATTCTTCCTCTGAAGAGGATGAAGATGTAACTGGAGAGCAAGTTGCTCAATATCTAGGAGCTATCATGAAGTTGAATGCTAAGTTGTTTGGTAATGAGACTTGGGAAAGTGAACCTCCCTTGCTCATTGGTGAACTAGATATATGGGTTCAGCAAACTTTACCTCAAAAGAAACAAGATCCTGGTAAATTCTTAATACCTTGTACCATAGGCACCATGACCTTTGAAAAGGCTCTGTGTGACCTAGGGTCAGGCATAAATCTTATGCCATTCTCTGTAATGGAGAAGCTGGGAATCATTGAGGTACAGCCTGCCATATTTTCATTGCAAATGGCAGACAAGTCAGTAAGACAAGCTTATGGATTGGTAGAGGACGTGTTAGTAAAGGTTGAAGGCCTTTACATCCCTACTGATTTCATAATCTTAGACACTAGGAAGGAGGAGGATGCATGCATCATCCTTGGAAGACCTTTCCTAGCCACAGCAGGAGCTGTGATAGATGTTAACAGAGGAGAATTAGTCCTTCAATTGAATGGGGGCTACCTTGTGTTTAAGACTCAAGGGTGTTCTTCTGTAAACATGGAGAGGAAGCATGAAAAGCTTCTCTCAGTACAGAGTCAAACAAAGCCCCCACAATCAAGCTCTAAGTTTGGTGTTGGGAGGCCACAGCCAAACTCTAAGTTTGGTATTGAATCCCCACATCCAAACTCTAAGTTTGGTGTTGGGAGTCTACAACATTGACCTGATCACCTGTGTGGCTCCATGAGAGCCCACTGTCAAGCTATTGACATTAAAGAAGCGCTTATTGGGAGGCAACCCAATTTTTATTTATCTAATTTTATTTTTCTTTTATTGTTCTTTAATGTTTTATTAGGTTCATGATCACGTAGAGTCACGAAAAAAATACTAAAATTAAAAACAAAATCAAAAACAGCAGAAGAAAAATCACACCCTGGAGGAAGGACTTACTGGCGTTCAAACGCCAGTAAGGAGCATCTGGCTGGCGTTCAATGCCAGAACAGAGCATGGATCTGGCATTGAACGCTAGAAATAAGTAGCATCCTGGCGTTTGAACGCCAGGAATATACCCTGAGGAGAGTTGGCGCTGAACGCCAGAAACAAGCATGGAACTGGCGTTCAACGCCAGAAACATGCTGCAATTGGGCGTTGAACGCCCAAAATAAGCATCACTTCGGCGTTTAAACGCCAGAATCATATGCAAAGGCGTTTTACATGCCTAATTGGTGCAAGGATGTAAATCCTTGACACCTCAGGATCTGTGGACCCCATAGGATCCCCACCTACCTCAACTCACCTTCTCTCCTCTTCTTCACATTCATCCTCTCTTCCCCATAAACTCTCTTCCCCATAAACACTCTTCCCCATAAACCCCACCTACCTTCAAAATTCAAAATCACTTTCCCACCCAACCCACCCAATATGGCCGAACCTTAACCCCTCTCCCTCCACTATAAATACCCCTCCATCCTTCTTCATTTTCACACATCACAACCCTCTCTTCTCTTCCTTGGCCGAAACACAACCCTCTCTCCCTCTCCTCCATATTTTCTCTTCCTCTTCTTCTTTTCTTTCTTCTTTTGCTTGAGGGCGAGCAATATTCTAAGTTTAGTGTGGTAAAAGCATAGCTTTTTATTTTTCTATAACCACCTATGGCACCTAAGACCGGAGAAACCTCTAGAAAAGGGAAAGGGAAGACAAAAGCTTCCACCTCCGAGTCATGGAAGATGGAGAGATTTATCTCCAAAGCCCATCAAGATCACTTCTATGATGTTGTGGCCAAGAAGAAGGTGATCCCTAAGGTCCCTTTCAAGCTCAAGAAAAATGAGTATCCGGAGATCCGACATGAGATCCAAAGAAGAAGTTGGAAAGTTCTGACCAACCCCATTCAACAAGTCAGAATCTTAATGGTTCAAGAGTTCTATGCCAATGCATGGATCACTAGGAACCATGATCAAAGTATGAACCCGAATCCAAAGAACTATCTTACAATGGTTCGGGGGAAATACTTAGATTTTAGTCTGAAAAATGTGAGGTTGGCATTCAACTTGCCCATGATGCAAGGAGATGCACGCCCCTACACAAGAAGGGTCAACTTTGATTAAAGGTTGGACCAAGTCCTTATGGACATATGTGTTGAAGGAGTTCAATAGAAAAGAGACTCCAAAGGCAAGCCGGTTCAATTAAGAAGACTGGACCTCAAGCCTGTGGCTAGAGGATGGTTGGAATTCATCCAACGCTCCATCATCCCCACTAGCAACCGATCCGAAGTCACTGTGGATCGGGCCATCATGATTCATAACATCATGAATGGAGAGGAAGTAGAAGTTCATGAAGTCATCTCCCTTGAATTCTACAAAATAGCCGAAAAGTCCTCCACCATGGCAAGGCTAGCTTTTCTTCATCTTATTTTCCATCTATGTTACTCAGCTGGAGTTATCATAGAAGAAGACATCCCCATTGAGGAGGATAAGCCCATCACTAAGAAGAGGATGGAGCAAACAAGAGAGCTCACTCATGGATCCCAAGAGACGCATGAGGAAGCTCATCACCAAGAAATCCCGGAGATGCCTCAAGGGATATACTTTCCTCCCAACAACTATTGGGAACAACTCAACAATTCTCTAGAAGATTTGAGTTACAATATGGATCAACTAAGGGTGGAACATCAAGAGCACTCCATCATTCTCCATAAAATTAGAGAAGATCAAAGAGCAATGAGGGAGGAGCAACAAAGGCAAGGAAGAGACATAGAAGAACTCAAGGACATCATTGGTTCTTCAAGAAGAAAGCGCCACCATTACTAAGGTGGACTCATTCCTTGTTCTTATTTTTTCTGTTTTTCAGTTTTTATGCTATATGTGTGTTTATGTTTTGTGTCTCTACCTCATGATCATTAGTATTGAGTAACTATGTCTTAAGGCTATGAATAATTCCATAAATCCTTCACTTCTCTTAAATGAAAAATATTTTTAATTCAAAAGAACAAGAAGTACATGAATTTCGAAATTATCCTTGAATTTAGTTTAATTATATTGATGTGGTGACAATACTTTTTGTTTTCTGAATGAATGCTTGAACAGTGCATAATTTTGATCTTATTGTTTATAAATGTTAAAATTGTTGGCTCTTGAAAGAATGATGAACAAAGATAATGTTATTGACAATCTAAAAAATCATGTAAATTGATTCTTGAAGCAAGAAAAAGCAGTGAAAAAGCAAAAGCTTGCGAAAAAAATGGTGAAAAAAAAGAAAGAAAAAGAAAAAGCAAGCAGAAAAAGCCAATAGCATCAATGGTAAAAAGGAAATAAAATCCAGGCCTAAAAAGGCAAGGATAAAAAGGATCCAAGGCTTTAAGCATCAATGGGTAGGAGGGCCCAAGGAAATAAAATCCAGGCCTAAGCAGCTAAATCCAGCTGTCCCTAAGCATGTGTTTGTGGCATGTAGGTCCAAGTGAAAAGCTTGAGACTGAGTGGTTAAAGTCGTGATCCAAAGCAAAAAGAGTGTGCTTAAGAACTCTAGACACCTCTAACTGGGGACTTTAGCAAAGCTGAGTCACAATCTGAAAAGGTTCACCTAGCTATGTGTCTGTGGCATTTATGTATCCGGTGGTAATACTGGAAAATAAAGTGCTTAGGGCCACGACCAAGACTCATAAAAGTAA
>NC_029778.3:53581911-53582180 GCF_000817695.3 Arachis duranensis
ATTCACATTTTTGGACTTTACTATGAGTTTGTGTATTTTTCTGTGATTTCAGGTAATTTCTGGCTGAAATTGAGGGACCTGAGCAAAACTCTGATAAAAGGCTGACAAAGGACTGCTGATGCTGTTGGATTCTGACCTCCCTCCACTCAAAATGGATGTTCTGGAGCTACAGAACTCCAAATGGAGCGCTTTCAACGGCGTTGGAAAGTAGACATCCAGAGCTTTCCATCAATATATAATAGTTTATACTTTATTCGTGATTAGACAAT
>NC_029778.3:53582690-53602204 GCF_000817695.3 Arachis duranensis
TCCGTCCCTATGAACGCGTGCCTGACAACCACTTCCGTTCTACAAGCGAAAGCTAGAGTGTATATCTCTTGGATTCCTGATGCACGACGCATGGTTGCCCTCGCCTGACAACCGAGCCTTCCATTCTGTGAGATCAGAGTCTTCATGGTATAAGCTAGAATTGATGGCGGCATTCATGAGAATCCGGAAAGTCTAAACTTTGTCCGTGGTATTCCGAGTAGGATTCCGGGATTGAATGACTGTTTGCGATTGTTGGGCGTGATGACAAATGCAAAAGAATCAAGGGATTCTATTCCAACATGATCGAGAACCGACAGATGATTAGCCGTGCCGTGACAGAGCATTTGGACCTTTTTCACTGAGATTTACAAGATGACCATAGCTTGCTTCATACCAACAATCTCCGTGGGATCGACCCTTACACACATAAGGTTTATTACTTGGACGACCCAGTGCACTTGCTGGTTAGTTATGCGAGGTTGTGAAGAAAGTGCTGAGTTATAAACGCGCATACCAAGTTGAATGCTATTATTAGAGATCACAATTTCGTGCACCAATTATATATACAAAAGAGTGTCAAAAACACGAATATCAAGACTCAAGGTCCGGTTGCGAAGATAACCGATCCTAGCATAAGAGTATATACAAATATATAAAGCAAGAAATCCAAAGGGGCAAAATACAAAACCTATTCTCCAATGCCACCTCTAAGAAGAGTCATCACAGTTTGTCTTATTTAATGGAGATAAAAGTATCTAAGCAAAACATATAAACCAAAAGAGATTCCCGAGAACCAAGGATCTTCGCTAATCCAGAAGTCTCCAGCATGCTTCGGCAAGAAGCCTCACGTCCTGCATTTGAAAACCACAAAATTCGCATGGGTGAGAATCGGGAGTACTCAGAAGGGTAACAGTGCCCACATATCTAATATGGAATGTCCTGGGAAAGCCGAATGCAATCCTAGAACTTCCATCAGATAAATCAAAGCTTATAAACAGGCTAAACCATAATTGGCAATTGACTAAAGATCTTCAGTCTAACTAACACTTCCCTTTCCAAATCCTTCAGACCTCCCAACCACCAATAAGAGTATAATATGGCAAACACAATTATATTAATCAATAGAAATACAAATAGGAAACAGATACGGCATTTAGACAATTAGCAAGTAATATGCAGTCAATTAGGCAATATCAAACAATTCACATAGTATGCATATGATGTATGCCTGTCCTAATTGCTGATGATATCATCTGTCGGTTATATAGCCAACCTGACAAGTCCTGGTAGCTAACCATTGGACTGTCCGTCTGTCGTTCATCCCCAACCCGAGCTATACTCAATATCATTCATAATTCATAATTCATGTCTAACACCCTCACTGGTGTATATTCACGGGGGCGAGCTCATCCAAAACTTTCATAGTGTCTGGCCACATTTACGATATAGGGTCAGCAGAGTATCGAGTCTCCACCTGGAGCACATGGTGGCTAGCCACTGCTTTCACCCAGGGAAACTCGTATCTCAGATAGTGGAAGTACAACATTCACATTTCATTCAAAACGCATATATGCAACCATTCTAAGCCATAAACCAATAATGGCTCCGCCGTAACTCGGCAATAACTCAGCCATCCGGCTTATAATTTGATCCAGAACCAGCCAATTTATTAACAAATACAGCCCTTCAGCTAATGGCACATAAAGCACTTCCATCGCCATCCTCCGTATTTTATATAATCATCTTTGATCATCATTGATCATAAATTTTCCCCTTTCTTCATTCACAAGTTACCACATCCCCTAGCCCATTACTTATTGCTAGGCATATCATAACGATTTAAGACATAAGGGGTGAGATCGGAGGCTTAAAAGTATGATATTTGGCTTTTAAAACTCAAAAATCAACTTTGGAATGAAAACTGGGGCACGCGTGCGTGTCATCCACGCGCACGCGTGGAACGCCAAAAAGTTCATCGACGCGTATGCGTCGCCCACGCGCACACATGGATGGAAAAACGGCCAAGTGACGGCTACGCGTACGCGTGGGTGCGTTTGTGCCCCATGCACAAAACTAGCACAATTCTCGCACAACTCTCGGGAAGTTTGCTGGGCATTTGGTGCAGCTCATCGACACGCATGCGTAGGCCTCGCGCACGCGTGGGTAGTGAAAACGCGCATACGTGTCAGCCACGCTCATGCGTGGGTGCGCGTTCTGCCAAAATTTTTTCTAAGTTAAAAACTACAGAATTCACAATTTCAAACCCCAATCTTCCGACGGGCATAACTTCTCCGTTTCAAATCATTTTTCACCTGTTCTTTAGACAGCATGAACATCCCGGATCCAATTTCATTTATAAACAAGTTTGGCACAAAACGGGAATCTAGAGTCCAAGTTATGCTCCGTCAAAGTATGCCCAAAAACCACATTTTCATACAAAACCACAAAGTGCCATTTTCAAAACAAGCCAATTCCAACCCTTTGCAAAATCAACCAAAATATACCAATTTCAACTCTTTTTAAAATCAATCAAAATATACCAAAGATCAACCTCAATCCTCCTCAACTCATACATTAGCCTTTTTATCAAAACACAAGCCACCAATCTACCATTTTAACCAATCTCAATCAATTACCTCAATTTCAAACACAATATCACATTATATATATCTCTCATCCCAATTTCCATCAATATCATTTCCAATCAACCATCAACATATACAATCAATATCATTCTCACCATCAACATGGTTTCACCCACAAATCAACCTTAATCATTCATCAAGCATATATCTCAACATGCATTTTTCTCATATATCACACCATCAAGGCATCAATATTCATATTCATATATATGACCACATAATATATCTCAACCATCCAACAACATCAACAATTCAATGTCTATCTTAGGTCCTCTAGCCTAAGTTTTCACACCACATTACATATTAGATACAGGAAACCGAGACCATACCTTAGCCGATTTTCCCCACTCAACTGGAGCACTTCCAAATCACTTTTCCACAAGCTCTCAAGGTATCAACACCTCCAAGATTAGATTTTTAGCATACCAAATCCCTCTTCCAAGCTTTCCAAAATCTCAATCAAGCTCCAGTATTCACATACACACTACCTAAGCCACAATTACCATACCCAAACACAACAACTCAATACCCAAACATCATAAACCAAAAAATTATACTAGGGTTGAGAATCTTACCACACTGACCAAGGAGGCAAGATTAATCTTCTCCTTCAAGAGAGTTGGGTCCTATAACATCAAAGAGCCCAAAATCTCAACACTTTTCTCCATGAAATTCAAAATTTAGGGATGAATAACTGAGATCAAATCATGGATTACCTCAAGAATAAAGTAGTAAGTTTTGTAGAGCTTTTTCCGGTGAACGTGCGGCCGTAAATAGCGTGGCAATCGAAGCTCTAGATCAAAAGTTATGGTGGTTTGAAGATCAACCAAGGGTTAGAACTTGAGAGAGAGTTCTTCCGTTCCCTTTCACCATTTTCAGTGTGTTCTTAGTGTTAGTGAGGAAAGAGAGTGCTAAAATAAGGATTTTAGGTTTAGTTTGGTTGGGCCAAGGGCCCACTATGGGTCCAGTTAGCCCGGTTTGGCCCGTTCGGTCCAATCTTGGTCCGATTTCTATAAAATTTATATCGAAATTCTCGTCTTAATTTCCTCTATCATATTAAGCCATGAAAATAACATTTTTGGCTTTCTAGAATAAATTCTCATTTATGGGCTAATTAGTCATTAATTAACCGGATTTTACATTCTACTCACCTAGTTAGGAATTTTGCGCACAAAATTCGAATTCAATTACCTGAGAATAAGTGTGGGTAGTCAGCTCGCATCTCCGACTTGAGTTTCCAAGTGTGTTCCTCAACACCGCCTTGACTCCATGCCACTTTGACTAACAAAACCTCTTTTCCACGCAACCGTTTGATACTAGTATCGTCAATTCTGACCGGAGCCACTGGAAGCGTCAAATCTTCTTTTAACTGAACCGATTCAGGTTATAACACATGGCTAGCATCAGGAGTATACTTCTGAAGCTGTGACACGTGAAATATGTCGTGCAGGTTCGAAAGATGAGGTGGTAGAGCTATCCGATACGCCACCGGCCAACCGTCTCCAGGATTTGAAACGAATCAATGTACCGAGGATTCAGCTTATTCGCTTTAATCGCCCTACCTACTCCTATGGTTGGAGCAACCTTAAGGAAAACATGATCTCCTTCCTCAAATTCTAAGGGTTTCCGCCTTTGATCGGCGTAACTCTTCTGACGACTCTGAGCAGTAAGCATCCTATCTCAGATTTTCTTGACTTGTTCAGTGGTCTCAGCTATCATCTCCAGTCCCAACAAGCCTTTCTCCCCAGCTTCGTACCAACATAGCAGAGATTGACATTTCCTTCCATACAAAGCCTCGTACAGAGCCATCCCGATGCTTGCATGGTAGCTATTATTGTACGCAAACTCCACTAGCAGCATATAGTGATCCCAGCTCGCCGATTTATCCAGAACACAAGCCCTAAACATATCTTCTAAGGTTTGGATCGTCCTCTCGGATTGACCATCTGTTTAAGGATGGTAAGCTGTGCTCAAGCTTAATCAGGTTTCGAAAGCTTTCTGAAATGCACCCTAAAACCTAGAAGTAAAACGAGGATCTCTATCAGAGATTATAGTAGCAGGTACACCATGAAGTCTCACAATCTCCTTTATGTATAATTGTGCTAGCTCTTCAAGGGTGTAAGTCATCCGAATGGGTAAAAAGTGAGCTGACTTCGTCAGTCGGTCCACAATCACCCAGACAACATCAAAACTGGCCCTAGTCCTTGGCAATCCCGACACAAATTCCATCACAATGCTTTCCCACTTCCATTGCAGAACCTCTAAAGGTCGCAATATCCCAGAAGGTCTCTGGTGTTCGATCTTTACCTTCTGATAGGTTAAACACTTTGAAACATATTCTGCCACATCATTCTTCATACTCGGCCACCAAAACATTGCCTTTAGATTATGGTACATCTTAGTACTTCCTGGGTGAATAGAGAATCCACTTTTGTGTGCTTCCTTTAAGATATATTACCGAAAAATGCCAACATCCGGCACAATGATTCTACCCTTGAATCTCCATAACCCATCTTTATCCTCCGACACTCTCCACTATTTCCCTTGCTTAATAGCTGGTAACACCTTCGGTAACACATCATCGTTTTCATGAGCCTTTAGGAGTTTTGATTTAAAATCACTTGAGATTTGTAACCGACTCAAACACAGAGTCCCAAACACTTCTTGAACACCAATTTTCAGACTCTCAAATTCCTTAAGCAACTCCTCTTCTCGAAGCATCATCCAAGCAGCATACAACAACTTCTGACTTAACGCATCCGCCACTACATTCGCCTTCCCCGAATGGTAATTCAACTCAAAGTCGTAGTCTTTCAATAATTCCATCCACCTCATCTGCCTCATATTAAGCTCTTTCTGATCAAAGAGATATTTCAAGCTCTTGTGATCAGAGAAAACTTGGAACTTAACCCCATAGAGGTAATGCCTCCACACCTTTAGCGCAAACACAACCGCAGCAAGCTCCAAATCGTGCGTAGGGTAATTAACTTCATGAGGTCTCAACTGATGTGAGGCATACACCACCACATTACGATGCTGCATTAGCACGCACCCTAAACCTTTCAGTGAGGCACCACAGTACACCTCGAATGACTAATTTGGCTCAAGTAACACCAACACAGACGCGGTGGTCAACTTTTACTTCAATGCCTGAAAACTCTCCTCACACTCAAGAGTCCAAACAAATGGCGCGTCCTTGCAGGTCAACCTTGTCAATGGCAAAGCTATATGCGAAAAGCCTTTGATGAACCTTCGGTAATAGCCAGCTAAGCCCAAAAAACTCCTTATCTCAGTCACTGAGGTTGCTCGCCCCCAATTCATTACCGCCTCTACCTTAGATAGGTTTACAGCTATCCCCAGTTTACTCACCACATGACCCAGAAACTTCACCTCCTTCTTCCAAAATTCACATTTAGACAGTTTCGCATAGAGTTTCTTTTCCTTTAGTATCTGTAACACGGTCCTCAAGTGTTCTGCATGCTCTTCTTCAGTTTTGGAGTAAATCAGTATGTCGTCGATGAAGACAACAACGAATTTATCCATAAACGGACGGAAGACTCTGTTCATATAATCCATAAACACTGCAGGAGCGTTTGTCAACCCAAAAGACATTACAGTGTACTCGTAATGACCATAACGAGTCCTGAAAGCGGTCTTAGGGATATCCTCGCCCCTCACCCTTATTTGGTGATAACCGGATAGCAAATCGATCTTGGAGAAAACCCCAACTCCTTGTAACTGATCCATGAGATCATCAATTCTCGGCAATGGGTACTTATTCTTTATTGTAACCTTGTTCAGCTGCCTATAGTCCACACAGAGCCGCATACTCCCATCTTTCTTCTTTACCAGTAATACTGGCGCACCCCACGGGGAAACACTTGGTCAGATAAAGTTCTTACCCAATAGATCCTCTAATTGAGACTTTAGCTCGGCCATTTCTAGCGGTGACATCTTATAAGGAGCACTTGAGATTGGTCCAACCCTAGGCACCAACTCAATAGCAAACTCAACCTCTCAGTTAGGTGGAGATTCATCAATATCGTTGGGAAACACCTTCGAAAACTCACACACAACCAGAATTTATTCCAATCTTTGATCATCACCCGAAACACCTACCGTTAACAATAAGATACCCTGACATTCAGTCCCAGAATAATTTATCATCATCGAATTCAAGTAATAACTATTCAGTACAACCGGTCCTTTTGTATCTTCCGGCATAAAGTACATCGATTTTGCAGAACAATCAAGCAGGACATGGTTCTCAGATAACCAGCCAATCCTAGGATAAGATCAAGATCGATCATCGGCAAGCAGATTAAATTATGGACAAAGTCACGTTGCTTGATCCTAAATGAAACTTGCGGGCATCCTAGCCTAGTTACCATGGCTTCATGGGTGGCATTATACACCTTTAGGTCATAACCTAAAACTACAATCTTCAAGCCTAACTCACTAGCTTTTTCGAATGCAATGAATGAATGTGTTGCTCCCGAATCAAATAAAGCATTTAAAGTTTGACCAGTCATTTCAGAGTTACCTCGGATAAGTGTCTCGGGTCCCTCAGCACCTATAGCTGAGGTGGTGAACACCCGACCAGTCTGCTGTACTTTCGCTGCACCTTGTTTCTGCTTCTCTAGACAGTTTGCGGCCTTATGTCTTGCCTTACCACAAGAATAGCACAAGCCCCACCCGACCTTGCACGGGGCTCCCGAATGGGGACTTCCACACCTAGCACAAGCTTGCTCGTTCTGAAGCTGCTTCCCAAACTTTTTCCCTTGGAGTTATTGTTGTTGAGCTTCATGAAAAAGCCTCCCCACTTGAAAGGCGGACCTCTAGGTGCAAAGTTCTTCCCTCGATTTTGTGGGAATGATCCTTGTGACTTCCTCTTTCTGCAGCCGCCTTCTTCACACACTCTTCAGCAACTCTACTCTTGTTCACCAACTCTGAGAAAGTCCTAATCTCCATTGGTCCCACTGAGCTGAAGATATCGCTTTGGAGTCCTCCTTCATAGTTAATGTACTTCCATTCCTCATAGTCTCCCGGAGTTCCCTGACACATACGTGAAAACCTGAACAGCTCCTCAAACTTGTCAATATACTTAGATATGGACATAGTACCCTGCTTCAGCAGCAGCAACTCAAGTTCCTTGGCCGTCCTGGCAGAAATTAGAAAGTACTTCTTATAGAACTCCTCCTGGAAGGCATCCCAAGTGATATAGTCATCACCCTGCTGCAGGAGACATCGGACTCCTTGCCATCAATGTGATGCTTCTCCAGTGAGCAAATAGGTAGCGAACTCAACACACTGGCCTTCAGGTACCACCTGCGCTTGCAGTGCTCGCTCCATACCCTGAAACCATGTATCAGCTTCAGTCGGGCTAGTAGTTCCCTTGAACTTAGGTGGATTAACCTTCAAGAAGGTTGCCAGTATCATCGGGCCCTGAGCTCCACCTCCGTCATTGCCATGTTTGTTCATCTGTTGTCCAAGAGCCCCTGCAGTGGCTTGCATAGCAGCAGCCATGTTCTCCAATGCCACCATAAAGTGTACTAGGTTTTTTGAGTTGGCTCCTGGTCCCTGAGTACTAGTACGATCTCTCCCACGGCCTCTACCCGCGCATCCACGAGGCACCATCTGGTTCCTATACACACCAAACAGTCGATATCAAGTTGATCAGTCTCAATATCGGAAGTTTAGTTCTTCAAAGTCCCAAATGCATGCTCATGAACGTTTATGCTAGTTAAATCAAGTAGATATACTAATAGCACATAACACACATACAGAGAATGCACAGAAGTATAGTCAGTCCGTCCCTCAGCCTCTAAAGGAACGAACTGCTCTGATACCATAATGTAACACCCTACCATATAGAGTCTTATGCTTAAGTCATAATTCAGAGATGGCAAGGTATTACAACCTCTAAAATAAAGATTTAGTACGTATAGTAGTGTGAAAAATGACTATAACTAAGAGCCTTTGAAGAAAAAGGAATAAGGCAAAATCGTAATTCGAAGGCGCAACACTCCGATCGAAAACGTAACAAATAAAGGATAAACTAATGCGAGATTATATATATACAAAAGAGTGTCAAAAACACGAATATCAAGACTCAAGATCCAGTTGCGAAGATAACCGGTCCGAGCATAGGAGTATATACAAATATATAAAGCAAGAAACCCAAAGGGGCGAAATACAAAACCTATTCTCCAAAGCCACCTCTAAGAAGAGTCATCACAGTTTGTCTTATTTAATGGAGATAAAAGTATCTAAGCAAAACATATAAACCAAAAGAGATTTTCAAGAACCAAGGATCTTCGCTAATCCAGAAGTCTCCTGCATGCTTTGGTGAGAAGCCTCACGTCCTGCATCTGAAAACCACAAAATTCGCATGGGAGAGAACTGGGGGTTCTTAGCATGGTAACAGTGCCCACATATCTAACATGTAATGTCCTGGAAAAGTCGAAGGCAATCCTAGAACTTTCATCAGATAAATCGAAGCTTATAAATAGGCTAAACCATAATTGGCAACTGACTAAAGATCTTCAGTCTAACTAACACTTCCCTTTCCAAATCCTTTAGACCTCCCAACCACCAGGAGGAGTATAATATGGCAAACACAGTTATATCATACAATAGATATATAAATAGGAAATAGATACGTCATTTAGACAATTAGCAAGGAATATGCAGTCAATTAGGCAATCTCAAATAATTCACATAATATGTATATAATGTATGCATGTCCTAATTGCTGATGATATCATCTGTCATTTATATAGCCAACCCGACAAGTCCTGGTAGCTAACCATTGGACTGTCCCTCTGTCGTCCATCCCCAACTCGAGCTATACTCAATATAATTCATAATTTATAATTCATGTCCAACACCCTCACTGGTGTATATTCACGGGGGCGAGCTCATCCAGAACTTTCACAGTGTCCGGCCACACTTACGACATAGGGTCAGTAGAGTATCGAGTCTTCACCTGAAGCACGTGGTGGCTAGCCACTGCTTTCACCCAGGAAAACTCGTATCTCAAATAGTGGAAGTGCAACATTCACATTTCATTCAATACGCATATATGCAGTCATTCTCAGCCATAAATCAATAATGGCTCCGTCGTAACTCGGCAATAACTCAGCCATTCGACTCATGGTTCGATCCAGAACCAGCCAATTTATTAACAAATACAGCCCTTCGTCTCATGGCACATAAAGCACTTCCACCGTCATCCTCCGTATTTCATATAATCATCTTTGATCATCATTGATCATAAATTTTCCCCTTTTTTCATTCATAAGTTACCACATCCCCTAGCCCCTTTCTCATTTCTAGGCATATCTTAATGATTTAAGACATAAGGAGTGAGATCGGAGGCTTAGAAGTATGAAATTTGGCTTTTAAAACTCAAAAATTAACTTTGGAATGAAAACTGGGTCACGCGTGGAGTACCAAAAGTTCATCGACACGTAGGCATCGCCCACGCACACACGTGGATGGAAAAATAGCCAAGTGACGCCTATGCGTCAGCCACGCGTACGCGTGGGTGTGTTTATGCCCTATGCACAAAACTAGCACAATTCTTGTACAACTCTCGGGAAGTTGGCTGGACATTTGGTAAAGCTCATCGACGCCCATGCGTAGGGCACGTGCACGCGTGAGTAGTGAAAACGACGCGTATGCGTCAGCTACGCTCACGTGTAGGTGCGCGTTCTGCCAAAATTTTTTCTAAGTTAAAAGCTGCAGAATTCACAGTTTCAAACCCCAATCTTCTGATGGGCATAACTTCTCTGTTTCAAATCATTTTTCGCCCATTCTTCGAATGGCATGAACATTTCGGATCCAATTTCATTTCTAAATAAGTTTGGCACAAATCAAGGATCCGGAGTCCAAGTTATGCTCCGTCAAAATATGGCCAAAAACTACATTTTCATACAAAAGCACAAAGTGCCATTTTCAAAACAAGCCAATTCCAACTCTTTTCAAAATCAAACAAAACATACCAATTTCAACTCTTTTTAAAATCAATCAAAACATACCAAAAATCAACCTTAAGCCTCCTCAACTCATACAGTAGCCTTTTTATCAAAACTCCACATCCCAATTTCCAACAATATCATTTCCAATCAACCATCAACATATACAATCAATATCATTCTCACCATCAACATGGTTTCACCCACAAATCAACCTCAATCATTCATCAATCATATATCACAACATACATTTTTCTCATATAACACACCATCATGGCATTAATATTCATATTCACATATATGACCACATAATATATCTCAAACATCCAATAACATCAACAATTCAATGCCTATCTTAGGGCTTTTAGCCTAAGTTTTCACACTACATTACATATTAGATACAGGAAACAGAGACTATACCCTAGCCGATTTCTCCCGCTCAATTGGAGCACTTCCAAATCACTTTTCCACAAGCTCTCAAGGTCTCAACCCCTCCAAGAACAGATTTTTAGCATACCAAAGCCCTCGTCCAAGCTTTCCAAAATCTCAATCAAGCTCCAGTATTCACATACACACTACCTAAGCCATAATTATCATACCCAAACACAACAACTCAATACCAAACATCATAAACCAACAAATTACACTAGGTTTGAGAATCTTACCACACTCAAAGACCAAGGAGGTAAGATTAATCTTCTCCTTCAAGAGAGTTGGGTCCTATTACATTAAAGAGCCCAAAACCTCAACACTTTTCTTCATAAAACTCGAAATTTAGGGATGAAGAATTGAGATAAAATCGTGACTTACCTCAAGAATAAAATAGTGAGTTTTGTAGAGCTCTTCGCGGTGAACACGTGACCACAAACGGCGCGACAATCGGAGCTCTAGATCAAAAGTTATGGTGGTTTGAAGATCAACCAAGGGTTAGAACTCGAGAGAAAGTTCTTCTCTTTCCTTTCACCATTTTCAGCGTGTTTTTAGTGTTAGTGAGGAGAGAGAGTGCTGAAATGAGGGTTTTAGGTTTAGTTTGGTTGGGTTAATGGCTTATTATGGGTCCGATTGGCCCGATTTAGCTCGTTTAGTCCAATCTTGGTTCATTTCTATAAAATTTGTATCGAAATTCTCGTCTCAATTTCCTCTATCATATTAATCCATAAAAATCACATTTTTGGCTTTTTAGAATAAATTCTCATTTATAGGCTAATTAGTCATTAATTAACCGAATTTTACACTATTATTGACCGATTTTGTTGGTCGCTAAAATTGGTCGGTGAATGTAATTTAGCGACCAATATTTTTTTAGTCCTTGAAATTCTATATTGGTCGCTATTAGCAACCAATTTTTTTGTCGCTAAAATCAGTCGCTATTCTGATACTTTTTTTTATAGTGAGTGCGTAAATAAAAAAGTCATACTTTTAAATAAAACATCTTCATAAAAAAATATTTTTAGTATTTTTATTTAAGTAGTACTTTTAGACTTATTACGACCAATGATAAAACTCTGAATAAAGTTTTCAAGATTAATTAATAATCCAAAACTGAAACATGAAAATTAAAATATTAACTTTCACTCAACCCTTATTTATATTTTGTGAATTGGATTGAGTTGAAATTATTAGGTTATTAGTTGGTTGAACCAGTTTATTGTATTTTATTTTTTATTTTTATTTTTAAAATTTTGTATAAAAAAATAAAATATATTTTTTGTCA
The DNA here is from genome assembly GCF_000817695.3 of Arachis duranensis. Taxonomy (NCBI): domain Eukaryota; kingdom Viridiplantae; phylum Streptophyta; class Magnoliopsida; order Fabales; family Fabaceae; genus Arachis; species Arachis duranensis. Next base: position 53,595,029 of record NC_029778.3, read on the forward strand.
TTAAAATTTTTAAAATATTTTTATATTTAATATATTTTAATTTTATCTCTAACGTTTCAAATATATTTTAATTATTATACTATTCTATAACACCTTAACTTTTAACACCTCATGATCGTACCAAAAGTAAGGCATTACTAATCTAATTTCTTTTATTATCTATTTAATATTGAGCCTTTACGCGTAAATTTATCAATGGTTTTACTAAAACTATAATTTTTCCAACAAGTACAAACAACACATATTCACATACTTAATATTAATAATACGTTGTAGTGTTATATACAAAAGCAATTACAAAACCTACCCATCTGAATAAAACTCTAACAAACAAGGCGAGAGAAAAATAAATTCTAACAACCCAACTCATAAACATATTCCTCTGTGCTCTCGCAACTTCTCAATAAGCCTTCGCACCTATAGCTAAAAGGGGTAGAGATAGGGGGTAAGAACTGGGGAGTTCTTAGTAGGGTCGGGGTTAGGAGTTAAGTTCATTCTATATATACTTGGTCCGCAATAACAGTCAACAAGGTACCATCTAATTCAACAATTAAAAGAACATAGAATTCAAACACAAGCACACACAATCATAGAAAACAGAATCACAAACAAGTATGCGCAAACAAATATGATGCATGTCTATCCCTAGTGCAGGTAATGAGCTCATATGTCGGTTTTGACCCACTTCCGATGTAACTCAGCAACCTTTGTCTGAGTTTGGTTTCCAGTGTCATAACCTCTGTAAGCAACTTCTGTCTTACAAGTGCGACTCTCTTGAGCTGATGTATACAAACATAACCTCTGTAAGTAACCTCTGTCTTACAGGTGAGGCTCTCTCTAGCCAATGTATGTAGCGATAACTTCTGTAAGCAACCTCTGTCTTATAGGTGTAACCATCCCCTAGATTAGCCAATGTATCTCTGGAAAGCAAATCTCGGTGAACTCACCACCATATCTCTTCTCATTTTTAGCAGGTAAACAATCATCTCTGCTTCTCCCCTTTCCTTTTCGTTCTTTCTTTCTTTTAAAACCAAAATCAGCTCTTTGTGACGTTCTCCAAAACCTTTTAAAACAATTTCACTTAAACCAATTCTTCTTTCAAAAAACAAAAGGAAACTATTTATTAGTTAAACTCATCAGCAAGGCCTCTAGACTTTAGGGGAGCAACAACCAATCTCATTCTGATCTCTTGAGTTCATTATAAATCCTTAACAATCATTGTCTTCTTAAACTGAATTTAATCAAATAAAGTTTCTAAATCAAATAAAAAGCAAATACAAATTAGAAGTTCCGAACCAATTTCAAAACCAAAACTAATCCCAATTTCATCATTAAAACTAATTCTTTAACTTTTTCCAAGATGTCGCAAAACAAAACCATTTAATCGAAATTCAATTACTTTTAAAGTTCACTAAAACTCCTCCAAATGAAATTTTAAATTCAAATTCAAAATATAAGCCATTTTCATATTTAAATCAACCTTAAAACATAATACTTCTCTTAAATAATTTAAAATCGTAAAATAATTCTTTTATAAATAAATCAAACTCAAAACATATACTTTTCTTAAATGAATTAAACTCGAAACATAACTATTTCTTAATAAATCAAATAATATAATTTCTCAAATCCAATTTTTTTCTAAATAACATTTCAAACAAAGTCTTAAATTTTATAATAAAACTTCGGCAGCATCTCTCCTAAAACTCGGACTTTACCATCCTTATCGGGTCCCATCCAAACTATTTCTCAAGCTCTTTTAAATCATTTCCAATAAATAAAAACCATTTCTAATATCAAAACATTTATAAAATCAAACAAATTAAAAATCAAACTGCCTTCAAAATCAAACCATTTTCATATCTCAAATCATGTCATCAATTCATCAATTCATTTCTTATTAAATCTCAATGCCATCATCAAATTTTACTAATTTCACTTTATCACGTACAACATTCCAGCTCCAAATTTATCAAAATAATGCTGTTCTTGGCTGTATTTAAACCGACCAAACCATAAACTAATCACAAATATCAATATATCACAAAAATTCAATATAAATTCAGTCAAATTCAATCAACAATCAATCACAACATCAATTCACTTATACAATACCAATTTAACCAATGATAAATTACCAAAATCCTACCTCCGTACGAAATCAAAGCAACTGAAATTCTGGAGAAGCTTTTCGATCGAGGTGTTGAAGATGAAAACGTCAGATATCATCTGTGCCTCCTAGAACTCTAATTGGCCAAACTAAAGGGGAAGGAGAGCTACGTCACCGTCAACTTCTACTGAACAAAAATGATGCCAACGTGTAAAGGAGGAGGTTAAGAACACTTTTAACGAATTAAATTTTTTGTTTGAGTTACGAATTTTAAGAAATCGAATGCCGAAAGTTTACGTGCCATGGAATTCTCTTTCTTTTTCTCTCACGATTTCTTTCTTCCTTTTCACAAGGAATGCTTCGGTCATGCATCATGCGTGAAGGAAAAAGAATGATTAATGATGATTAAGTGATTCAAGTTATAAATATCCTAAACCGATAATTATGAAAATTGGATACATTAAAACACAAACAATAATATATATGAGTTACTAATATAAATGATATCAGTAACATAATAATAAAAAAATATACGGTGAAGCATTACCAAAGCTAAGTTCACCGAAGAGTATCGATATTTACTCATATCGGCGGATATTGAGCTCGATAATAATATTATTAACTAAACTCTATTATTTTTTTAAATTAAAAATATCAATTACTCAAATTAAATATATATATATATAAATATGAATTTAATTCAATTCAAATAGTTATAAATTAATTTAATTACATTTAATAAAATAATTTCTAAAAATAAGAAACTCCAGTTTATAAAATAAATTATAATTTATTTATATTTATATTTTTAAAATTGAGGGTCGTTACATTCTACCCACGTTACAAAAATTTTTTCCCTCGAAAAAGTGATACAAGAGAAAGAAGTTCAAACTAGCTTTACTTTTGAACACATTAAGAAAAGAAGTAAAATATTTTGGCATATATAAGACTTAACATATAAGGAAAAAGCTTTAAGGTCTCAACACACACACACACACATATACTTATGCAGTTTTCAAATATAGGATATTCTTATGGCTTAAAAATATAGGGAAAAAAATCTGGCACAAAGCGAAAGATGCAAGATAGGCTCGATGCAGAAAAGTCACAAGGCAGGTTGGTATTAGAACGATAGGTATATCATATGCACATTGAACTCATACCAACTTTAGAGCTTCAGTTGCCTAAACTTCAACATGACGTAACTTCACCATTCCCAACCATACCATACTAAACAGGTTCTCCTCGATTTCTCAACCTCATCAAACACTTTGCAACCCACTAACAGGCACAAGTCTAACATCAAACAAAATTTCTTCGCAAGAATCAAGCTCCTCAACATCCTGTGACGTTGCACAGTTACAAACTCCACCTTCCATGTCCGCACAACGTATCTTAAAGAACTAATATATCGCTTGCTATATCTAACGATTGCACGTGTTACTAAAACAAGTCTCAAGTCACACAAAAGTATACAAGACCTCAGAGAAAGGATAAGCAACAAAGACAATGTTCACAAAGATTTTTACATTTTTCTTTTGATGCATCAACAAGTCCAAAGTTATATCAGAGAATACATGAGACAAGAAAAGAAGTTTAAACGACACAAGGCAGATATCCAAGGAATCGCACGTTACTCTAAAACAAGATTGAGTTACCTAAAAGGATATCAAACTTAAGAAAAAAAGAACAAAATTTATGGACGGGGTTCATAGGAATTCAAGAGAATGTTTAAGAACACTATCAAGCAGGGAATAATTCATAATGTAAGGTTCGAAATAAGAACTTCAAAAGAACCAAATTCAATCGGAATGAGATATACATAAGATGCAAGACATGAAGCAAAAGAACCAAACCGCATCTTAAGAAAAGCAGATATCTCAGAGAATTCAAGTAAACGTATGCAGTTTAGATCAAATGAAAATAGCATATGAACAAGGAATAAGATTGGAGAATAATTAGTTTACTTTCCAAGAAAGAAACCCTAAACAAAACTTCAAGATAAACCAAAGAAGAACAAGATACGTGACCGAGCAACCCCGAGATGTAACTTCTAACGTTCCCAAAACCCTTAATTCATATCACCTATAATTCTATTTTGTTTATGACAATCCATTAGTGTTTCTGTATGTACAAATCATCAGTATAAGTTAGCCAGACCTAATACCATGAGAGATGCAACGGTGGACTAATAGCATTAATCAATAGATAATCATGCATTTAAAACTCAAACTCTTGTCATTAGGACAAGTCCTACTGCATGACAGACACTCAGAGTATACAGTAAAGCATAGTTAGTCCATTCCCAAGGCTCTAACCGCAATGAACTGCTCTTATACCATAATGTAACACCTTAACTTTTAACACCCCATAATCGTACCAAAAGTAAGGCGTTACTAACCTAATTCCTTTTATTATCTATTTAATATTGAGACTTTACGCGTAAATCTATCGATGGTTTTACTAAAACTATCATTTTTCCAACAAGTACAAACAACACATATTCACATACTTAATATTAATAATATATTGTAGTGTTATATACAAAAGCAATTACAGAACCTATCCCTCTGAGTAAAACTCTAACTAACAAGGCGAGGAGAAAATAAATTCTAACAACCCAACTCGTAAACATATTTCTTTGTGCTCCTGTAGCTTCGCAATAAGCCTTCGCACCTGTAGCTGGAAGGAGTCGAGATAGGGGGTAAGAACTGTGGAGTTCTTAGTAGGGTCAGGATTAGGAGTTAAGTTCATTGTATATATACTTGGTCAACAATAACAATCAATAAGGTACCATCTAATTCAACAATTTAAAGAACACAAAATTCAAACACAAGCACACACAATTATAGAAAACACAATTACAAACAAGTATGATGCATGTCTATCCCTAGCGCAGGTAATGAGCTCATCTGTCGGTTTCAACCGCTCCCGACGTAACTCAGCAACCTTTATCTGAGTTTAGTTTCCAGTGTCATAACCTCTGTAAGCAACTTCTGTCTTACAGGTGTGACTCTCTTAAGCCGATGTATGCAAACATAACCTCTGTAAGCAATCTCTGTCTTACAGGTGAGGCTCTCTCTAGCCAATGTATGTAGTGATAACCTCTGTAAGTAACCTCTATCTTATAGGTGCGACCATCCCCTGGATTGGCCGATGTATCTCTGAAAAGGAAATCTCGGTAGACTTACCACTATATCTCTGCTCATTTTCAGTAGGTAAATAATCATCTCTGCTTCTCTCCTTTCCTTTCCTTTTCGTTCTTTCTTTCTTTTAAAACCAAAATCAGCTCTTTGTGACATTCTCCAAAACCTTTTAAAACATTTTCACTTAAACCAATTCTTCTTTCAAAAAACAAAGGAAAACTATTTATTAGTTAAACCTGTCAGCAAGGCCTCCAGACTTTAGGAGAGCGACAACCAATCTCATTCTCTTGAGTTCATTATAAATCCTTAACAATCATTGTTTTCTTAAACTGAATTTAATCAAATAAAGTTTCTAAATCAAATCAAAATCAAATCATACAAATTAGAAGTTCTGAACCAATTTCAAAACCAAAACCAATCCCAATTTCATCCCTAAAACTAATTCTTTAACTTTTTCCAAGACGTCGCAAAACGAAACCATTCAATCGAAATTCAATTACTTTTAAAGTTTACTAAAACTCCTCTGAATAAAATTTTTAATTCAAATTCAAAACATAATCCCTTTTCATATTTAAATCAACCTTAAAACATAATGCTTCTCTTAAATAGTTTAAAATCGTAAAATAATTCTTTTCTAAATAAATCAAACTCAAAACATATACTTTTCTTAAATAAATTAAACTTGAAACATAACTATTTTCTTAATAAATCAAATAATATAATTTCTTAATCCAATCCTTTTTTAAATAACATTTCAAACAAAGTCTTAAATTTTATAATAAAATTTTGGCAGTATCTCCCTTAAAACTCGGACTTTGTCACCCTTATCGGGTCCCATCCAAACTATTTCTCAAACTCTTTTAAATCGTTTCCAATAAATCAAAACCATTTCTAGTATCAAAACATTTATAAAATCAAACCAATTAAAAATCAAACCACCTCCAAAATTAAACCATTTTTATATCTCAAATCATGTCAGTAATTCATCAATTCATCAATTCATTTCTTATTAAATCTCAATGTCATCATCAAATTTTACCAATTTCACTTGATCACTACCAATATTCTAACCCCGAATTCATCAAAATAATTTGGTTATTGGCTTCATTTAAACTGACCAAACCACAAACTAATAAAAAATATCAATATATCACAAAATTTCAACAAAAATTCAGTCAAGTTCAATCAACAATTAATCACAACATCAATTCACTTATTCAATACCAATTTAACTGATGATAAATTACCAAAATCGTACCTTCATATGAAATCAAAGCAACTAAAATTCTGGAGAAACTTTTCGATCGAGGTGTTGAAGATGAAAACGTTAGAAATTATCTGTGCCTTCTAGAACTCCAATTGACCAAACTCAAGGAAAAGGAAAGCTACGTCACCATCAACTTCTACCAAACAAAAATGATGCCAACATATAAAAAAAGAAGTTACAAATACTTTTACTAAATTAGATTTTTAGTTGGAGCTACGAATTTCAAAAAATCGAATGCCAAAAGTTTACGTGCCATGGAATTCTCTTTCTTTTTCTCTCACGGTTTCTTTCTTCCTTTTCACAAGGAATGCTTCGGTCATGCATCATGCATGAAGGAAAAAGAATGTTAATGATGATTAAGTGAATAAGTGACATGTAGGTGGGTTAGGTGTCACTTAATAAGGCTGCTGAGTCAGCGATTCAAGTTATAAATATCTTAAACGGATAATTATAAAAATTGGATATATTAAAATACAAATAATAATATATATGAGTTACTAGTATAAATGATATTAGTAATATAATAATAAAAAAAATATACGGTGAAGTATTAGCAAAGCTAAGTTCACCGAAGAGTATCGATATTTATCGTACCGACAGATTTTGAACTTGATAATAATATTATTAAAAAAATTTTTATTTTAATTAAAACG
>NC_029778.3:53602452-53608065 GCF_000817695.3 Arachis duranensis
TTAAAATATATTATTTTTATTGAAACTCATTTTAATATAATAATATTTTTTATTAAACTAAAAATTATAATAAATATTATTATATTAAAAGTGATATGTTTTAAAATTGTTACCAATATCATTTTCATTAGTAAAAGTTACTGAATAATAGTAAATATACTATTTTTGTAATCAACGTTCATATTTTATTTATATTTTTATGTTTTAATAATTAGTTTATATGTTTAGTTATTTACAGCATGTTTAATTGAACTATTTTATATTCATTTAATTTTAATTTTTGGGTAATTTATCTCTATAAACTAAAGTAACTTTAAAATTACCTAAATCCCTTAAATACAAAAATGTTATCTGGATATCTCATTCAATAATTCTATGTAAATCAAATTTATTGAATTTGAATTAGGCTTGTTAGTAGTAAATCGAATCTAAAGCATTCGAATTACTTTATTTCGGATTCAAACGTAAATTGAATTCAATAAATTTGAATTAGGCCCAGGATTACTAAATCGAATCAATGAGTACTGATTTATATGCACACTACTAAACTGAATAAAAAAGCTTTGATTTAGCCTCCTAAGTAAATCGAATGAAATGAATTTGATTTATATCTGGTACTGGCTAATAGTAAATCGACTTCATTAGCTTCGATTTACTATGAATTCTACTATATATATAAATCGAAGGAGTTAATTCGATTTAGTATATGCCTAACGTATATAAATACGGGGTGAACGTGAATTTTTTACCATAGTCGGATTCACAATTGCTAGTGATAAGAGTTTTTTAGTTCTGGTGCACTATATAGGGTCGATTAAGAAGAAAACGCAATCAGGAATTAAATTTACTGATAAGGACCCGCTGAGTATTTTCCTCAAACCTTCGACGAGTTTCATTGAGTTTTTGAATACTATACTCCATAAAATGGGGCTGCATGGCGTGAAACGGATAGAGAAGTTATTCTATAGAATCTCAATTTTCATGTTGCGCGATGATGTGAAGTACGATTCATTTGTCATAAGCAGTGACGAAGATTTGTAAGTTCAGTTCCATTGTCGTCGATAGTTTTCCGAGGTGAGGATTTCAGAACTGTTGGCGAAGCTTGTGGATGTGGTGTGTAATTCTGAAGGTCCAAACCAGAATCCTCAATCTTCAGGACATCTAGCATGCTCTAATTCCATGCCTATTGGTGCCTTGTCAGCTGTGCCAGTGATTGTACCTGAGGCAGTTTTAGTTGTATCTCCGTCCTTTACAACTAATCTAACCGCAGCGGTGACACAGAAATTGGTGAGACTGGACCCTTGGGGGAAATTGTGATTGCGATGCCCAGTATCCTATTATGTTCCCAATTTTTGGAGAGAGTGGAGTACTGGACGGGGTTGAGGATGCACTGCATGATGATGATGATGATGATGATGATGATGTGGAGTCCTCCACAATAGCTGATGATAGCGATGATGACATAGCAAGAACCACTCTAGTTGTAGGTGGAGGAGCATCTAGTTCAGGAACTCATCAGTACCCCCCGTATTTTTCAACTTTGGACTTAGATGCCATAGTGATTATATTGTGAAAATTAATTTTTTAATTTCTAACTAACGACTTTAAACAATTACTACTAGAAGCATGTTAACATTACTAGCATGACTAAATTATGTTCAAAACAAAATTTTTTGTTCACTAACCTCTTCATGGACGGCACTAGCAATATGTGCGACTCCATCTAACCAATACAGACGATTCAGATCACCCTCCATGTGTACATATTTGAATTTTCTGTGGGTTTTTCTCCAAGATTTAAGAAGAGGTGGTGGGGTTCGGTGGGGTTGGAAATGTTGGTTTCTAATTCGAATAAACTGAATTCGAATTATATATATAGGCACAAATAGGTAAATCGACCCTATTTGATTCGATTTACTATTGGCTCTAAATCAATACTGTTTAATTTGATTTACTATGGGAAAAATTCAAATATATATCAACCCATTGTAAATCGAATTCACCCAATTCAATTTACTATAGAGGAGACCAAATCGAGTCGTCTTCATTCAATTTAGAAGTGGATATGAACACCAAGTAATTCGAATCTTATATATTTGATTTACTACTAAAATCCCTAATTCGAATTCATTGAATTCGATTTACATAAAAATATAAATGGAGACAACTACGTAACATTTTTACATTTGGGGAATTCAAGTAATTTTAAAGTTGTTTTGGTTTATAGAGGTCATTTACCCTTAATTTTTGTTCTGTATTTACTTTTTTTTCAAATTAAACATTTTTTAATTATACATAATTACTAAAATAATTATTAAATATTATTAAATATTTATAAACTAATTAATAAAAATAAAAATATCTTTTATCCAAAACATATTGTTTCTTTTGTTATTATATAATATTTTTTAATAAATACTTGAAGCATATAATAAAATAAGTATAAATTAATTAATAAATCATTAAAACCTAAAAATAATGGTTAATTTAACTAGGAAACTAAAAATACTTATTATAAAAAGAATTACTATAAATTTATATAATCATCTAAATAAATTAGATTAATCGATTCAACTAGTAATCCAATGATTGAACCAATAATCCAATAACCCAGTATTTTGATCGGGTCAATTATTGGTTTGATTCTAATTAATAACTATAAATAGATAGCACTTTTAGCAATAGAATGTGTTTTTTTTCTTAATTCTATGATGTTTTTTGTTTTGGTATTTTTAAAATTATCTTTTAAAATAAAAAATTAAATATTTGAAATTTATCAAATATTAGTTAGTTACCTATTTTAATATATTAAATATCATTTATAAGACATCATAACAAGTTTTTTGTCTTACACAATATATATCTATTTACACATTATTACTACTATGAATTCTATATTCTTTATAGAAAATTTAAACTCGTGTGCGGCTTAAATCCGGCAAATAGCAGCGGTTATGCATAGGATTAGCAGCGGTTTTTAACCGCTGCCAAACGGATAACAACGATTGATATATCCGCTGAAAGATAGCGTGCGGCTAAACCGTTTGCAGCGGTTAATAGTAACCACTGGAAAAATCGCTGCTAAATAGTATTTTGCAGTGGTATAATTTTGCAGCGGTTCGTTCCATTACAAAATCGTAAGAATATAACTGCTTGAAGATAGCAGCGATTTTAACCGCTGCAAAATACTATCCGTTGAAATATTCTGTTAAGATATAGCAGCGGATTTAAAACCACTGCCAAATATAGAGTTACACTTTTTTTTTATAAAAAAAACCCGAATTTACACTAAAATATGTCAATTCTTTTATTCTTTATACATTCTTCCACTCAGTTGTGTTACCTTATTAAAATAACTAACAGTCAATCAAACTACAACACACGAAACAAAACAAAAATATATGCAAAAGTGAATCATTATAATAATTATTTGAATTCAGTGCATCGATGACTGTAAACTACGGATAAAGTCACCAAAATAAAAAACTACAAATAAATATCTCAAAAGTCATTAGCTGCCCGCACATCATCTTGTATGGGATGAGGTTGGTGCACTTCTCAACAAATCCAAATCTGCAGCTATTTCAGGTGGCAAACTACCTCCTTGTTCCTGGATTATGTATCTTAACAAATTTCCCATACTCTGCATTTTTGCCTTCCCCTCTGCCTCCATTCTTTGTCTCTTTGCCTTTTTCTCTGCTGCTGCTGCCTTGAGTTCTGCTAACTCCGCCTTAAGTTCTACTGCCTCCGCCTTAAGTTTTACAATCTCCATATGATACTCCTCAATCTGTACACCATAGTCAGACTTCTGTGGAATGTAACGAAAATGCTGACTGGGTCATGGACCAAAACCGAGCCCACGAACTCTTCCTGGGTGCTCCTTTCCAAGCACTTGTGCAAGGAAATCATTCTGTAAAAATTCTTTGCTGGAGGGGTCTTGGCTCTCAATGTGTTCAATTGCTTCTTGCAAACATGTGAGATCCGGATTTACACTAATTTAAATTCAACGGTCCTAATTTAGAATAGAAATATGAAAAAGTAAAGAACATGATTTACCCCAACCAGACGTGCATCTTCATTCATATACGAACCATTCTTTTTTTATGACTCATGGTCCATCCCTCTCCTCTACCAATAGGCCTTCCCTGTCGTAGCTCCTATAACAATCATCAACACAAAATCATATAACAGACAACACTATATTACCAGAAATACGTCACTATTCTGGAACTGAATTTAAATTAATTACTTTTTCGTGTCTCTTTCTTGCCATCGTTTTAGAACTTCTAGTATGTGTGTACAGTTGCTTTGAACAATTAGCAGCATTTTTTTTACACTTCTCCTACACACAAAACGACAAACATAAATGTTATCACATTCAGTTACTATACTTTTAATGGTTTTATAAGTCAGGCATGTACAACTTCAGAAAACACAAAAAAAAGAATAAGGTGATGAACTTTTTGGTAGTAGTTTTTTCACTATCACAATAAATTCAGCAGATTTAGTAGTAAGTCATGACGATTTAAAATCGAATACAATGAAATTTCAACTAAGCATTTGTTACCTTTGTGTCCTCATTCAACCGATATTCAAGAAACTTTTTCCAGTGATTTGCCTCTATTCCTGCTGGCTTACGCTTGAGGTTTTGGTCAAAAGTCAGTTCTTCATCATAAACCTTATGGAACAAATGATTTCTTGCATTCCTCCAGAAATTTCCTATCCTTTGTACAATTCCCCGCTTTATGATCCCTTTTCCATCGTCCTCATAGTGGAAGACTCGCTACAAGTAGTTCAAATCATAAGATAACACAATAAACATGATAAGTATATTGACATCAGTGCTTTCACACCGTCATTCTAACTATTAACTATAACTCCAAATCCATTCCACACTATAGAAGAACCTATATACACGATTCATCAACTCAAAACACAAACAAATTTGATTGAGAAATTCCCACAATGAAAACTTTATCCTAAAGGCTAAGTTCAAAATGCAAGTTGCACAACCAATATAAGCATATAAATAGCATGAATCACCTCCAATATAAGCATGAATAATCACCTTCAAAGTATGAACCGAACCCCCCTTGCTGGACCAGCTTAGTAGTGATCAAATATATATCACTTCATTAAATAATAATTGTAGTTACTAATACAATCTGTTAGAACTTTTTGGAAAAGGAACCATTCAAATCCTATTAAAGGAATCAGACTGAATCTCTTTTACAATAGCTTTCTACAGGCATGGACAACAATAATAAAGTTAAAATGTGAAGATGTTTTTGGTCAGGAGGGTTGAGGAGGAGCATACGAATATAGTAAGACAAAGAAAATATACAATAATTAACCACCCCAAACAGACTTACGTATTATCAAAAGACACATCATTAGACATGAACAATTCTCAGCAACAAAATTCAAAGAAGTGAACAAAAAGAAACCCAACATGCACTATCCTTCTCTACTTTACCAGGCTAAAACAAACAAATAGAAAACCAAAGAAATCCACCTACTAATAAAGAATAGCAGCACATAAAAACAGCAACCCCATAGCTAGCAAATAATTAAATAAATATCTCAACAAATAATTAAAACCACAATACATTC
>NC_029778.3:53608920-53634541 GCF_000817695.3 Arachis duranensis
GGTACAGCAGAGCTCCACACCTTAATCTATGGTGTGTAGAAACTCCACCATTGAAAATACATAAGAACAAGAGTGATCATTGGCTTCGGTCCCAAAGAAGAAACCAGAAGAACCAAGATGAAAATACAATAGTAAAAGGTCCTACTTATAGAAAACTAGTAGCCTAGGGTTTACAGAGATGAGTAAATGACATAAAAATCCACTTCTGGGCCCACTTGGTGTGTGCTTGGGCTGAGCATTGAAGCATTTTCGTGTAGAGACTCTTCTTGGAGTTAAACGCCAGCTTTGGTGCCAGTTTGGGCGTTTAACTCCCATTTTGGTGCCAGTTCCGGCGTTTAACGATGCCAAAAAGCGTACAAATTATCCGCTCATCAAGGCGCTCTAGCACGTTGCTGTGCACAAGAAATATTTGCACCCGTATCATGTGTTCCATCCGTGTGCTAAAAACAAAGAAGTTAGTACATCAACCAATTTATTTCAGTATACCCACAACTTATATTGAATAAAAGTCTATCATAAAAGACAAATGAATATTTGATCTAAGTTGTGCAGTAAATCACTTACCGGAGTAGCATGTGTTTGACTATTAGGGGCAGCTGCAGGTCCGGCTGTAGTACTAACGGTGTACCGAGATTTCCTTGGCATTTGACTATTACTTTACGCAACACAAGGTCATTAGACAATTAGCAAGAGAACAACAATTTAAAACTCAACAGTGCGCAATGATTATATCAATTACATGAATCAAGTTTCAAACAATATAGTACACTATTTAACAATTTTAATGTCTAAATATTAATAACTACATGAAATTAATTAAGTAATTCAACAATTAAAAGTGATAATATAGGAGACAAATTGGTGGTGTTAAACATCTACCGCATTATCTTTTCCCTAAACAAGTATATCAATGTAAACATAATCTACATTTACTGATCTCTAGATAAGTATATCTTCTTACATGTTTTTAAACTCTATTAGAAATTTTAATGTATATTACCAATAACCACCATTATGATCACTTAATTTTTTGTAACTTTAGGATTTATATTTTTCTCATAACTAATGTTTGCCTTTTTATTTTGCAGAATAGATTCATTTAATCTTTGAAAATTTAATATTTAAGAATACAATCTAAATTCAAATACAATATAATTAATTAAGAATAAATCTAAATATGAAAAATTATTTATAATTAAAATATTATAAAACCAATATACATATAATTATGAATTTATAAAGATTTCTCCAAAATTCTACTCTTAAATTTTTAAAAGGAACAGTGAATTTATTAATTGAAAGCTATAATTTGTACTATATTATTTGTTTCGTAAGCTAATTTCTAAAGGCGTAGACCACTCATTTTTTCCCATAAAATAAGGTATATATATATATCATATTCCCTTTAGGCTAAGCAATTCAGCTGCATTATATAGCTCTCCATCAATAGAAACATAAGTTTTTAAATATCAAGTTAATATCGGGTATTAAAACTGGTTTTTTAACCAAAAATTCTGTTGTAACCGATACTTTTTTAAAAACCCATTTTAAATTCATATTTTTTAAGCAATAATCCAGTTTTAAAACTGGTTGTTAGAAACTCCATTTTTAAAACCACAAATTTTTAAAAAGTAGAATTAATACTACAACCTTCTTACTCTATTTAAGTTCAATACAACTAGATTCGGTTCTAGTTAAATCTAATGACAATGGCTAATCTAAAAAACAGCAAATCATTCTTACGTCACAGGAAGAAGCGGGATAAACCATTTACTTTTTTGCACAAATTAATAATTGAATCATGTGTGTTTGACTATGCAAAGGTATCAATGAGTGTTGTTTATTATATTTTAATGTTATATGATAATATATACATTGTGTTACAGGTAGGTTCAAACTAAATGGTAAACGCTACTGCATAGAGAAGTAAAAATGGAATGATTTGGTATATATATAGCGAATCTGAATCTGAAACTGCTATATTTATGAACTAACAGAAGACAAACTATTCTCAATAATGCCTAGCATACTACTATATTTCACCATTTAAATTATCATATTTTTCATGGACATCTATTTTATTATTTTCAAATTTTAGTGTAATTTTTATTTTACATTTATTTACTGTGGTAGATATCTCCTTAATATGCGTATATATTTAAATAGAAAAAGTCTATATCACCAACACTTTTAATTAATATAGGCCTTTGTTATTGTAAAAAACATATTCAATACAGGTTGAAGGTCTGCTCCTGTTAATCCTCCCTGTCCAAACCAAGGGAACAAGCAAATCCAACCAAAGAAAAACAAATCTTATAATTAGCTTATAATTTTTATGTGGACAAAATTAAAAAACAAAAAAGCAGATCAACATAAACAAAGGGAACAGCAAAATTTCATATCTCAAGCTCAACAAAAAGCAGCAAAGGACTTAAACACAAAACGAGAAGAAAAGAAACACCAAGAACAATCAAATCTTGGAGGCAATAGATTAATGAATAATAATAATAAAAATAATATATTGTTCCTAAATATATAAACACAAACCTAGATTAGTGGAACCACAAGAAGAACTAAGTATGAAAATCAATTGATCAAAATGCATCTTAAACACACGAATCCCAGCAGCAATATCTCAACAATATCTCAGATATCTGAACAAATTGCAATTCAAAATGAAGAATAGCATGATAGCATGATGAAAATAATACAAAGCAGCAATTCTTACGCACAATCCACATGATTCAGGTAAGGAAAATCAGACACGACATAGCGGATTAATATGATTAACCAATCTCCATAGTTCCAGCAACAATTTCATCAATTTTTCAATAAAGTAGTAAATTTACACACAAGATTTTCAGCAATTTCTCAATAAAGTTGTAAGTTTTTCAGCAATTTATTACTATAACTCAGTTTCTCTCCTTAATACCCGATTCAACACAAGTAAACAAAAACAAACTATCCTTTTAAATTTATTTGGAACTATGTTATTTTCTTAGATTCAAGTCCAAGTTACATAATTATTTTTGTTATTTGGAACTATGTTGCAGGAACAAAAAAAAATAAAATAAAAAAACAAATGCAAAATTAAAAGAAAATCTATTACATAGGAGAAATCATCATCAACCTAAGCATGAAATGCATAAAGATAGACACTACAGGAATTAAATACATAAGAATGAACAAAAAGAAGAACGAAGTAAAATACATTAATCTTAGGTGACTGATCAGAAAATAAGGAGCCAAAAACCACTATTCAGGATTAACTTCAACCCTTTAACTAAATTTAAGAGCCTTCTTCTCAATGATTAAGAAGACATGATTACTGTGCAGAGGAGTAAGCTCAGTATTGGTGAAAAAATTATACGAGATAAGAATTATAAAGTGGCTCGGGGTGAAGGAGGCGCAGAGTATGTTAACAAGACGGGAGAGAGTGACTGCTAAAATATTGGGTGAAAATTTGAAATCCTAACAACTTCAGTTTCAAACAGATTTCCGCCGTTTACTTAACTACCTTCTTTGATTTCAAATTTAAAATTTTAATTTATGGGATTTGAGTAGCCCGTTTCTACTTCTAATAAATTTAACCTTTTAAATAATTAATTTATCCTTTTAATTAATTATTTGTATCTGAACAAATGCCTTCTGTTAAAAAAGTGACTGTAAATTCGGTCAATGATGGAAAATTCAATTTTTTTTTGTTATCTTCAAAACAAATTTGATTATTAGTTATATTTTAAAGGTGTTTGATAAAATATATACTAACATATTTTATCCCATATAATTGTAAACTCATAAATCTCCACTCTTCTTCTTTTGAAAAATTAGGAGCCAACACCAGTCTTAATTTAGGATCATCAATTTCTAACTACACATTCATCCAGGTAACCACCATTTTCAGTGTTACATCCTAATCTCTTCTCCAACTTTTAAACTCAAATTTTCGATGTTCTTAATTTTTCTAGTAAGTAAAAATCTCAGTAATATATTTTTTAAACAAATTTTACTCATTCGTATGACCATATTGGTTGTTTATTTATCCTATTAGCTCCGTATTTTTTTAAGAAATATTTGCTATGCTCCAAACTAAATCTTTTCGTTTACTGTACAAGCCTATCGTGTTTATTCCTTTTGTTCAATTGAAACCAGATTACAAACATGTTTTAACAAGGAACCAGACTTAGGGAATCACTAAAATAGAGTTACATAAACATCAAATCTAAAACTAAAAAAGCATGAGTATTTAGTTAAATAAATGATGAGCGGATAATTTATATGCTTTTTCGCATTGTTTTTAGGTAGTTTTTAGTAGGATCTAGCTACTTTTTGGGATGTTTTTATTAGTTTTTATGCAAAATTCATATTTCTGGACTTTACTATGAGTTTGTGTGTTTTTCTGTGATTTCAGGTATTTTCTGGCTGAAATTGAGGGACCTAAGCAAAAATCTGATTCAGAGGCTGACAAAGGACTGCAGATGCTATTGGATTCTGACCTCCCTGCACTCAAAGTGTATTTTCTGGAGCTACAGAACTCTAAATGATGCGCTCTTAATTATGTTGGAAAGTCGACATCCAAAGCTTTCCAGCAATATATAATAGTCCATACTTTGCTCAAGTTTTGATGACATAAACTGGCGTTCAAACGCCCATTCTCTACATTATTCTGAAGTCAAAACGCCAGAACTGGCATAAAAGTTGGAGTTAAACGCCCAAACTGGCACCAAAGCTGGCATTTAACTCCAAGAGAGGTCTCTACACGTGTAAAGCTCAATGCTCAGCCGAAGCACACACCAAGTGGACCCGGAAGTAGATTTTTCCATCATTTACCTATTTCTGTAAACCCTAGTAGCTAGTTTCATTATAAATAGGACCTTTTACTATTGTATCAACATCTTTGGAACGTTTTCCTTGGACATTGGGAGGCTGGCCATTCGGCCATGCCTACCTTCATCACTTATGTATTTTCAACGGTGGAGTTTCTACACACCATAGATTAAGGTGTGGAGCTCTGCTGTTCCTCGAGTATTAATGCAATTACTACTATTTTCTATTCAATTCATGCTTATTCTTATTCTAAGATATTTGCTGCACTTCAACATGATGAATGTGATGATCCGTGACACTCATCACCATTTTCAACCTATGAACGCGTGCCTGACAACCACTTCCGTTCTACCTTAGATCGAGCGTGTATCTCTTAGCCTCCATTCCGAAAGATCGGAGTCTTCGTGGTATAAGCTAGAATTATTAGCGGCCATTCCTGAGATCTGGAAAGTCTAAACCTTATATGTGGTATTCCGAGTAGGATCTGGGAAGGGATGACTGTGACGAGCTTTAAACTCACGAGTGTTGGGCGTAGTGACAGACGCAAAAGGATCATTGGATTCTATTCCAACATGATCGAGAACTGACAGATGATTAATCGTGCGGTGACAGTGCATTTGGACCATTTTCACTGAGAGGACGGGAGGTAGCCATTGACGTCAGTGATGCCCGAACATACAGCTTGCCATGGAAAGGAGTATGAAGGATTGGATGAAGGCAGTAGGAAAGCAGAGATTCAACAGGAACAAAGCATCTCTATGCACTTATCTGAAATTCTCACCAATGATTTACATAAGTATCTCTATCTTTACTTTATGTTTTATTTATCTTTTTAATTATTAAAACTCCATAACCATTTGAATCCGCGTGATTGAGATTTACAAGGTGACCATAGCTTGCTTCAAGCCGACAATCTCCGTGGGATCGACCCTTACTCACGTAAGGTATTACTTGGAAGACCCAGTGCACTTGCTGGTTAGTTGTGCGAAGTTGTGAAAAAGAGTTGAGATTACAAGTGTATGTACCAAGTTGTTGGTGCTATTGTGTATCACAATTTCGTGCACCAAGTTTTTGGCGCCGTTGCCGGGGATTGTTCGAGTTTGGACAACTGACGGTTCATCTTGTTGCTCACATTAGGTAATTTTTATTTTATTTTCAAAAAAAGGGGTTTTCAAAAATTTTCTTCTTTTTCGTTTTTCCTCAATAATTTTCGAAAAAACCCAAAAAATTTTCATAAAATCATAAAAATTCAAAAATATTTCATGGTTCTTGTTTGAATCTAAGGCCAAACTTAAGTTTGGTGTCAATTGCATGATTTTAATTGTCTTGCAATTTTCGAAACACACGCATAGTGTTCTTGATGATCTTCAAGTTGTTCTTGATGAATTGCCTTGTTTGATCTTCATGATTTATTGAATTGCACTGCATGATGTTCTACACATGCATTCTTGCATTCATATGGCTCAAACATGAGAAAATTCTAAGTTTGGTGTCCTCCATGTTTTCTTTCATTGAGAAAACTGAGTTCTTGATGTTCATCTTGATCTTCAAGATTGTTCTTGGTGTTCATCTTGACGTTCATAATGTTCGTGCATATATCTTGTGTTTTGATCCAAGAATTATATGTTTTGACTCATTTTGTTGTTTTTCAAAATTGAAAACATATCTTCTTGAATAAAGGATTTAGCAAAATGATGATCTAAGAACATAAAGCAGAAGAACTACAGAGAAAAAGTTAGGCGTTCAAAACGCCCAATGAAGAAGGAAAACTGGCATTTAAACACCCAAACCATGCAGCAATTGGGCATAAAACGCCCAAAACATGTAGCTCCTGGGCGTTTAATGCCAGGATGACACTAGGAGAGGAATTTTGTTTTCAAATCAAATCTTTTTCAAATCTTCATACTTTTTTTTTTCAAAATCAAATCGTTTTCAAATCAAATATTTTCAATCATATCTTTTTCAAAATCATATCTTTTCAATCATATCTTTTTCAAAAATCAAATCTTTTTAATTTTTATCTTTCCAATCATATCTTTAAAACCATATCTTTTTCAAATCATATCTTTTTAAAATTCTAATTTCAAAATCTTTTCTAACTTCTTATCTTCTCAAAATTGATTTTCAAATCTTTTTCAACTAACTAATTGACTTTTTGTTTGTTTTACTATTTCTTATCTTTTTCAAAACCACTTAACTACCTTTTTCACTTTTTTTTCGAAAAAAAATTAATTTTTTTCAAAATTCTTTTTTTAACTAATTATTTTGAATTTTAATGAAAATTTTTGAAAATTCTTCCCGTCTCTCATATTTTTAAACACTAAACATTCCTCCTCCATTGTCAATTCGAACTCCATCTCTCTTGTGTGTTCGAATTCTTACCTCATCCTTCTATTCTTATTTTTCTCTGACACCTCAAGGAATCTCTATACTGTGACATAGAGAATTCAATATTTTGTTTGTTTTCTTCTCTTTCATATGAGCACGAACAAAGATAAAGGCATACTTGTTGAAGCTGAGGAAAACGCCTACAGAAGCTCAGAAACTTATTGAAATGGTTGCAAATAACCAGTTCATGTATACCTCTGAGAGAAATTCCTGTGAGTAATGGGACGCCTCAAAAGAGAGGAGTTCTTGAAATTGATGCTCTGAATGCCATACTGGCTCAGAACAAAATATTGACCCAACAAGTCAATATAATCTCTTAGAGTCTGAATGGATTGCAAAATGCATCCAACAGTACTAAAGAAGCATCTTCTGAAGAAAAAGCTTATGATCCTGAGAACCCTACAATGGTAGAGGTGAATTACATGGGTGAAGCCTTTGGCAACACCTATAATCCTTCATGGAAAAATTATCTAAATTTTTCATGGAAGGATCAACAGAAGCAAGGCTTCAATAATAACAATGGTGGAAGAAACAGGTTTAGCAATAGCAAACCTTTCCCATCATCATCTCAGCAACAGACATAGCATTCTGAGCAGAATCCTTCTAGCTTAGCAAACATAGTCTCTAATCTATCTAAGGCCACTCTTAGTTTCATGACTAAAACAAGATCCTCCATTAGAGATTTGGAGGCATAAGTGGGCCAGCTGAGTAAAAGGGTTACTGAAACTCCTCCTAGCACTCTCCCAAGCAATACAGAAAAGAATCCCAAAGGATAGTGCAAGGCCATTGATATAATCAACATGGCCGAAACCTTAGAGGGGGAGGAGGACGTGAATCCCAATGAGGAAGACCTCAAGGGACGTCTAATGGTCAGTACGAAATCCTCTAATGAGGAACCAAAGGAATCTGAGGCTCATACAGAGACCATAGAGATTCTCTTGGACCTCCTTTTACCATTCATGAGCTCTGATGACTATTCATCTTCTGAAGAGGATGAAGACATTGTTGAAAGGTAAGTTGCCCAATATTTAGGAGCAATCATGAAGTTGAATGCCAAGCTATTTGGTAATGAGACTTAGGAGGAAGAGCCTCCCTTGCTCACCAATGAACTGAATACATTGGTTCAGCAAAATTTATCTCAAAAGAAACAAGATCCTGGTAAATTCTTAATACCCTATACCATAGGCACCATGACCTTTGAAAAAGCTCTGTGTGACATGGGGTCAGGGATAAACAAGATGCCCCTATCTGTAATGGAAAAACTGGAAATCTTTGAGGTACAAGCTGCTAAATTCTCAATAGAGATGGCAGATAAGTCTATGAAAAAAGCTTATGGACTAGTAGAGGACGTGCTAGTGAAGGTTGAAGGCCTTTACTTCCCTGCTAATTTCATAATCCTAGACACTAAGAGGGATGGGGATGAATCCATCATCCTTGGAAGACCCTTCCTAGCCACAGTAAGAGCTGTGATTAATGTTGACAGAGGAGAGTTGATCCTTCATGTGAATGAAGAATGCCTTGTAGTAAAGACTCAAGGTTCTCCATCTGTAACCATGGAGAGTAAGCATGAAGAGCTTCTCCCAATATAGAGTCAAACAGAGCCCCCACATTCAAACTCTAAGTTTGGTGTTGAGAGATCTCAACCATACTCTTATCAACTGTGAGGCTCCATGAAAGCTCACTGTCAAGCTATTGACATTAAAGAAGCGCTTATTGGGAGGCAACCCAATTTTATTTTAATTTTATCTATATTATTTTGTTTTCTTTTAGGTTGATGATCATGTGAAGTCACGAAAACAATTACAAAAATAAAGAAAAAATCAAAAAAAGCATTGAAAACAGCACACCCTGGAGGAAGGACTTACTGGCGTTTAAACGCCAGTAAGGGTAGCAAAATGGGCATTTAAACGCCCAATCTGGCACCTTTCTGGGCGTTTAAACGCCAGAATAGGGCACCAGACTGGCGTTTAAATTCCAGAACAGGGTAACAAACTGGCATTTAGACGCCAGAACAGGAAGGAAAGCTGGCGTTTAAACGCCAGAATAGGGCAGCAGACTGGCGTTTAAACGCCAAAATTGCACTCTAAGGCGTTGTGAACGCCCAATTGGAGCAGGGATGAAGAATTCCTTGGCCCAAATACCCTTCACCAATCACCTCCTTAACTCTTCCCCTAAAAACCCCACCCACCTTCAAAATTCAAAACCATTCCCCTCCCAAACCCACCCAAACCATTTGGCCACTCTCCCTATAAAAACCCCCCTTCACCCATTCATTTTCACACATCACAAACACCTTCTTCCCCTCTCTACCGAACCCTATACACCCTCCATCTCCTCCATTTTCTTCTTCTTCTACATCTTTCCTTCTTCTTTTGCTCGAGGACAAGCAAATATTTTAAGTTTGGTGTGGTAAAAGCATTGCTTTTTATTTTTTCATAACCATTTATGGCACCTAAGGCCAGAGAAACCTCTAGAAAGAGGAAAGAAAAGGCAACTGTCTCCACCTCTGTGTCATGGAAGATGGAGAGATTCATCTCAAAGGTCCATCAAGACCACTTCTATAAAAGTTGTGGCCAAGAAAAAGGTGATCCCTATGCAATTTCCTCCACACAATTATTGTGAGCAACTCAACACTTCTTTGGAAAGCTTGAGTTACAACATGGACCAATTAAGGGTGGAACACCAAGAGCACTCCATCATTCTCTATGAGATTAGAGAAGATCAAATAGATATAAGGGAGGAGCAACAAAGGCAAGGAAGAGACATAGAGGAGCTCAAGAGCACCATTGGACCTTCAAAAGGAAGACGTCACCCTTACTAAGGCGGACTCATTCCTTAATCTCCTTGTCTATTTATTTTTCTGTTTTCTATTTTTTATGATGTATGTTCTATCTATGTTTGTGTCTTCATTACATGATCATTAGTGTCTAGTGTCTATGTCTTAAAACTATGAATAACTCCATGAATCCTTCACCTCTCTTACATGAAAAATGTGCTTAATTACAAAAGAACAAGAAGTACTTGGATTTCAAATTTTATCTTGAAACTAGTTTAATTATTTTGATGTGGTGGCGATACTTTTTGTTTTCTGAATGAATGCTTGAACAGTGCATATTTTTTATCTTGTTGTTTATGAATGTTAAAATTGTTGGCTTTTGAAAGAATGATGAACAAAGAGAAATATTATTGGTAATCTGAAAAATTATGAAATTGATTCTTGAAGCAAGAAAAAGCAGTGAAAAAGAAAAAAAAAGGTAGCAAAAAAAATATATTGTGAAAAAAAGAAAGAAAAAGAAAAAGCAAGCAGAAAAAGCCAATAGCCCTTTAAACCAAAAAACAAGGGTAAAAAGGATCTAAGGCTTTGAGCATTAATGGATAGGAGAGCCCAAGGAAATAAAATCCAGGCCTAAGCGGCTAAATCAAGTTGTCCCTAACCATGTGCTTGTGGCATGCAGGTCCAAGTGAAAAACTTGAGACTGAGTGGTTAAAGTCGTGATCCAAAGTAAAAGAGTGTGCTTAAGAACTCTGGACACCTCTGACTGGGGACTTTAGCAAAGCTGAGTCACAATCTGAAAAGGTTCACCCAGTTATGTGTCTGTGGCATTTATGTATCCGGTGGTAATACTGGAAAATAAAGTGCTTAGGGTCACGGCCAAGACTCAAAAAGTAGTTGTATTCAAGAATCAATGCACTGAACTAGGAGAATCAATAACACTATCTAAAATACTAAGTTCCTATAGATGCCAATCATTCTGAATTTCAAAGGAAAAAGTGAGATGCCAAAACTGTTTAGAAGCAAAAAGCTACAAGCCCCGCTCATCTAATTAGAACTAAGTTTCATTGATACTTTGGGATTCATTGTATATTCTCTTCTTTTTATCCTATTTTGTTTTCAATTGCTTGGGGACAAGCAACAATTTAAGTTTGGTGTTGTGATGAGTAGATAATTTATACGCTTTTTGGCATTGTTTTTAGGTTGTTTTTAGTAGGATCTAGCTACTTTTTGGGATGTTTTTATTAGTTTTTATGCAAAATTCATATTTCTGGACTTTACTATGAGTTTGTGTATTTTTCTGTGATTTCAGATATTTTATGGCTGAAATTGAGGGACCTGAGCAAAAATCTGATTCAAAGGCTGACAAAGGACTGCAGATACTGTTGGATTCTGACCTCCCTGAACTCGAAGTGGATTTTCTGGAGTTACAAAACTCCAAATGGCACACTCTCAATTGCGTTAGAAAGTAGACATCTAGAGCTTTTCAGAAATATATAATAATCCATACTTTGCTCGAGTTTTGACGATGCAAACTAGCGTTCAAACGGCCCTTCTCTGCCCTATTCTGAAGTCAAAACGCCAGAACTGGCATAAAAGTTGGAGTTAAACGCCCAAACTGGCACCAAAGCTGGTGTTTAACTCCAAGAG
This sequence comes from Arachis duranensis, assembly GCF_000817695.3. Taxonomy (NCBI): domain Eukaryota; kingdom Viridiplantae; phylum Streptophyta; class Magnoliopsida; order Fabales; family Fabaceae; genus Arachis; species Arachis duranensis. The sequence continues at coordinate 53,620,559 of NC_029778.3, forward strand.
AGGTCTCTACACGTATAAAGCTCAATGCTCAGCCCAAGCACACACCAAGTGGGCCCGGAAGTGGATTTTTCCATTATTTACCTATTTCTGTAAACCCTAGTAGCTAGTTTCATTATAAATAGGACCTTTTACTATTGTATCAACATCTTTGGAATGTTTTCCTTAGACATTGGTAGGCTAGCCATTCAGCCATGCCTACCTTCATCACTTATGTATTTTCAACGGTGGAGTTTCTACACACCATAGATTAAGGTGTGGAGCTCTGCTGTTCCTCGAGTATTAATGCAATTACTACTATTTTCTATTCAATTCATGCTTATTCTTATTCTAAGATATTCGCTGCACTTCAACATGATGAATGTGATGATCCGGGACACTCATCACCATTCTCAACCTATGAACGCGTGCCTGACAACCACTTCTGTTCTACCTTAGATCGAGTGTGTATCTCTTAGCCTCCATTCCGAAAGATCGAAGTCTTCGTGGGATAAGCTAGAATTATTGGCGGCCATTTCTGAGATCCAGAAATTTTAAACCTTGTCTGTGGTATTTCGAGCAGGATCAGGGAAGGGATAACTATGACGAGCTTCAAACTCGCGAGTGTTGGGCATAGTGACAGACGCAAAAGGATCACTGGATTCTAATCCAACATGATCGAGAACCGACAGATGATTAGCCATGCGGTGACAGCACATTTGGACCATTTTCACTGAGAGGACGGGAGGTAGCCATTGACGCCGGTGATGCCCGAACATACAGCTTGCCATGGAAAGGAGTATGAAGGATTGGATGAAGGCAGTAGGAAAGCAGAGATTCAACAGGAACAAAGCATCTCTATGCACTTATATGAAATTCTCACCAATGATTTACATAAGTATCTCTATCTTTACTTTATGTTTTATTTATCTTTTTAATTATTAAAAATCCATAACCATTTGAAATCGCCTGACTGAGATTTAAAAGGTAACCACAGCTTCCTTCAAGCCGACAATCTCCGTGGGATCGACCCTTACTCACGTAAGGTATTACTTGGGCGACCCAATGCACTTGCCGGTTAGTTGTGCGAAGTTGTGAAAAAGAGTTGAGATTACAAATGTGCGTACCAAGTTGTTGGCGCCATTGTGTATCATAATTTCGTGCACCAATAAACGACTTCAAAAATCAGTTAAACAAAAGCATGCACATTCAGTTAAATAAATTGAGAAAATTACCTGGAAGCTCGACCAAATGTCAACGTTGATGGAGAGGAGATAGAGCCACCGAGTGACAAAGGCAAGTAGAAGTACTGGAGCACCTTCACACCGAGGAACGAACAGAGCTTGCGACAGCTCGGGTGCGCGAGGGAGGCTTCCGGCTTCACGGTGACAACAACGGCGACTTAATGGAAGCACAGGAGGGTTGCGACGGAGGGAAAGGTAGCAACCTAAGGACCATCGGCGGCGGCACCCGGATATGGCTGGCCGCAGGTGAAGTGCGACGCGCTGGAGGAGATTCGGCGGAGACCTTCATGTGACGGCGGCGCTCTGAACTTTAGATGCTGGCTTTCTTCATTTCTCTTGGAGTGGGCTCTAATTAGGGTTAAATGTGGGCTAAATAGATTCAGAAAGGCGTTGCTTCATTGAGACGGCCAGGTCATGGTTCAGTTCGCCCGAATTAGATCTCGGTCAGTTCATCAGTTTAATTTCGGTTTTTAAACAATCCAAATTTTGCTTAATCAACCGCGCACATTTAGTAAAATAATAAAAAAGAAAATAAGTCTGTTTGAATATGCCAAGGATAATTTTTGGTTAATTATCTACTGTTCGTAAACATGTTATACTAAAAATTTTAATGATGGTCTTGATATATATTTTTTTGATTAATCATGTTCTATATAAGGAAAAACAATAAGTTGGTTTTGTGTATCTTTTATATTGTTGATCTCTTTTTTTCCTTTTAAGTGTGTTGTACGTCAAATATGTTATTTAAGATAAAGTATTCTTACATCATTTTTTTGTTTACTAATTTTTTACTTCTATTTGGTACACAGTTCAGACTATTTTTTTTGGCATCTTTGACCTACAAACATAAGGTGCGTAATAAGTTATGTGCATATATTATAATTTATACCAGAAAAAATTTCTGGTGAATTACAATATTTTAAAGAATTTTTTTATTATACATATTATTAAAAAATTTAATATATATATATATAATTTTTTTTCACAATAATTTATAGCGGGTTTCTTCTAAAAATTATCACATATCTTATTATTCAAAAATTAATTCTTTCAAAAATTTTAAAAAATTTGAAAATAAATTATGGCTTAATAATTATTTGAAAAATACAGTATTCTTATAGATACAAGATATAAAATATCTTTATATTATTTTTTCTTTCAACAACACAAATTTAGAATAAAAATGACTATTTGATACAAGCAAAATAATATCTAAAGTACATAATGTGAACGTAAGTCATTTCGAATATAATAATAAAAATGTTAAATATAGTATTATAAAAAAATATGTGATGGTTTTATAAATAAATATAGATTATTATATAAAAACTAATTTGATAAGTACAAAGACTTGAGGGTATGATATTAAATTAGTTAAGTAAAAAATATTAGTGAATTAAACTATTAAGATAGTAAAATTACATATAAAATTATTAAATTATATAATATTTTTTTATTCTTAAATAAAAAATAAATTAATAATTAATAGGGGGCATTTGCCCCACTCTTTTTTTTTTAAATATATACATATATAATATATCCTCATTTTAAATTTTAAATGACCTAATTACAAATAAATTTAGCCCAATTATTTAAAATTTCAAATCTACGTTATCTTTCTATCATTTTGACTATTAATTAACTTAATCAAATTTAGTTTTTTCTCATTCTCAAATTCCAGTCGTCATCACTCTTTTATTCTCTTAAATCCTCTTCTTAGATTTAACCTTCTTTTTTTATTCCTTTTTTAGTGGTCATTTTTTCTTCATCAAAAGGTAAATATTAAATTCTCTATTTTTTAATGTAACTCTGTATGACTCTATGTATCTTTCAATTTTATTGTTTCTTTTTTTTTTGATATTTTCAATTACAAATTATAATTCAAGCAATTATAGTTTAGGTATTAATATAATTTTTTATTCTCTTTATAAATTTATATATTTTATTTTATTCTCAATTTAGTAATCCTTATTATTTAATTATTTGTTTATATTTCGTTCTATTTTATTACATGTAATTATGTTGCATATAAATTTCTAAAATCAATTGATCAATTTACTAATTTAGAATATATATTTTTTATTTATAGAAACAATAATGGAAAAATATTTTAAAAAATATCTTTCGTTCTATTTGATTATATGTAATTTTTTATTTTTTTATTCAAATAATTAATGTGCATTTCTATTTTTTTTAATTTACATTAATATATCTTTTTATAGTAATGTATATTATTTTTGCCCCCCAACATAAATTTTCTGGATCTGTCACTGCTTATAGATACAAGATATAAGATATCTTTATTTTATTTTTTCTTTAAACAACGCAAATTTAGAGTAAAAATGATTATTTGATACAAGAACAATAAAATCTACAGTACATAATGTGATTACCTAAATATAATAACGTAAGTCATTTCGAACATAATAATATAAATATTGAATGTAGTATTATAAAAAAAATGATGTTTTTAGAAATAAATATAGATTATTATATAAAAACTAATTTAAAAGGTACAAAGACTTGAGGGTATGATAGTAAATTAATTAAGTAAAAAACATTAATAAATTAAACTATTAAAATAGTAAAATTACATATAAAACTATTAAATTATTCAATATTTTTTATTCTTAAAATAAAAATCTTAAATATAAGTATAGTTTCTTAAATTTTGAAGGGGGCCGAGTTCACTACTCCCTCCCCTTTAAGAAAGATAGGAAAAAATAGCCATAAAAAATACGAAAAAATTAAAACTAATGCCAAAATTTTTCATTTACATAACTAAAATAAAACGTAAAAATAAACTTTGAATACAAATAAGAGTATAGAAATTTTGAATTCCTTCTTATAAAAAGGTTTATAGGAGGGGTGTTTTACGAACAAAAAATTTTCGTAAGGTACTCCATGAATGAACTTATATGAATGACTATTATATCTTAAAAATTCTTCTTGTTATTTTTTGTTAAACAGTAATTGGCGTAAATTTTATCGTCATATTATAATTGTATTTATGTGGCGTATCTTTTGTTTTATATTAGTTATTTATTCTACCTTTACTGCACATTTTAGTATAAATTTTAATGTTCGTAGTTGCACACGTATTTTACTATACATGTTAGGTTTTTTTGAACGGTATTTCTTATATCATGCGGAATGAATACAGTACGATACTTAACATTATTTTAGCTTTGAAAAAGTTGTTTCACATTAATTATTAAACCATATATTTGGTGTATAATAGATATGGACAAAACCTGGATTCTTAAGTCACGAGATAACATAAAATATAAACGAGGACTTAATAAGTTCCTAGACTTTGCATTTGCGAATGCATCGTCGGATAACATGATAAAGTATCCATGCCCTCAATGTGGGTTTCAATTTATGCAAACAAGAGAGGATGCGTACAACCACCTATTGATAAAGCCCTTTCCTGCTGGCTATACTTTGTGGTTACGTCATGGTGAGAAATCAGCTGAGGAGAGCTCTACTTGCAAACTGATAGTTGAGAAACCTACACCCGAGGTGAATCCATATCTTCAAATGGTGCACGAGGCATTTAAATTCACAATGCCTCCTGGAAGTGAGGAGACCACAACAGCGGATCCTGTAGAAGACGATGATATAGAGTTGCCGTACTTGTACGATGGTCCAAGTCGTGATGCACAGGATTTTGCCGACCTTCTTGCGGATGGAGCGGAGGAGTTATATCTCGGCTGCTCGAAATACTCAAAATTATCTTTCCTAGTGAAGCTTTATCGCATTAAGTGTATGTGTGGTGTGAGTGACAAGGCTATGTCGATGATTTTGGACTTATTGCGGGATGCATTTGAGCAAGCCAAATTCCCGTATACTTTGTATGAAGCTAAGAAAACCATCTGAAAGTTGGGGATTGAGTACAAAAAGGTAGATGCATGCCCAAATGATTGCATATTGTATCGGGGTGAGGATGAGGAGGCGACGAAATGCAAGCTGTGTGGGACTTCACGATGGAAGAAGAAGATGCGAAAAGGTTCCGTTACGAAACTAAAAATACCTGTCAGAAAAAATGGAAAGCCTCTCCCAGCGAAGACTCTCGTTACTTTCCTCTTATACCACGACTGCAACGGTTATTCATGTGTAGCAAAACTTCATCTGACATGTTATGGCATAAAGAGGCAGATAATAACGATGGGTACTTAAGGCATCCAGGGGACCCTGAAGCATGGAAAGACTTTAATACAAAGTATTCCTTTTTTCTAACGATGCTCGCAGTGTTCGCTTAGCTTTAGCAAGTGACGGTTTTAATCCTTTCAGAAATATGAGTACCACGTATTCCATTTGGCCTATGATTCTTATTCCGTATAATCTTCCTCCCTGGCTATGCATGAAACAGATATCTTTTATACTATCTATGATTATTCCCGGTCCTAAAATATCAGGTAACGACATCAATGTTTATTTGGAGCCCCTGGTGGATGAGTTGAAGCAACTCTGGGATGGCATTGAAACTTATGATGCTAATAAGAGGACCACTTTCAAGATGCGTGCGGCGCTAATGTGGACTATTAGCGATTTTTCAGGGTTAAAAAATTTATCTAGGTGGAACACGTACAGTGGGTTAGCTTGTCCCACGTGTAACGTGGACACTAAGGCTCAGCGACTAACATTCAATCAAAAATGGTGTTACACGGGCCATCATCGCTTCTTGAATCAGGGCCATAAATATAGAGTAGACTGGATTAGATTTGACGAATAAGTTGAAAGCAGAGATCCACCGATGAAGTATTATGGAACAGATGTCTTAAGGCAGCAGTGTAACTTGCAAGTATCGTTTGGGAAGAACCCAACTCTAACAGCCAAAAGAAGACGCATTGGTGAAGATGCAGATCAAGATGACTCGGTTTGGAAAAAGAGGAGTGTGTTCTTTGAACTTCCGTACTGAAAGGATCACATGTTGCGTCATAACCTTGACGTGATGCACATAGAGAAGAACATTTGTGACAATGTGGTCTACATTATCTTAAACGACAACGTCAAAGTAAAAGATAATCTTAAAGCTCGCAAAGATTTACAAAGCATGTGCATAAGGCCTGAATTGTGGCTGGACGAAGATGGTAAATATCCTTCAGTAATCTTCAAAATGTCGAATCCACAGAAGGATGTATTCCTGAAGACTCTACAGAACATGGTCTTTCCAGATGGTTACTCGAGCAATATTGCTCATTGTGTTGACATCCAGCAGCGCAAGTTGTATGGGTTGAAGAGTCACAACAGCCATATTCTAATGGAACAATTACTTCCAATTTTGGTGAAGAATGCAATGACAAGTCCGGTATCGAATGTGATTGCGAATTTGTCCTCATTTTTCTGAGAACTCTGTGGAAAAGCTGTAAATCCTATGCAGCTTGGTGCCCTTCAGAATCATGTTATACAAACTGTGTCAGATGGAAATGATATTTCCTCCATCCTTCTTCACTGTCATGGTTCACCTTACGGTGCACCTCGTTAATGAAATAAAACTTGGTGACCTGGTACATTATCGGTGGATGTATCCAATAGAAAGGTTAGCGTGCTACTAAACGCATTTAAGACATCTTTTTCCAATTTCGTTATGTATATACTAAGTGTTATGTCGTATTTATGTAAAAGGTACTTGGGACGATTAAAGCAATACATGCGTAACAGGGCACAAGCTAAAGGCTCAATTGCGGAGGGCTATTTATCCGAGGAGATTTTAACATTCTGCTCTAGATATTTGGATAATACTGAGACTAGAATCAACCGTTCAGCGCGAGTTAACGATCGACCTGTTGATATTACAAACAATATATGATGTACTATGTTCCCTGAAATTGGAAAAGCTTCAGGGGCCGTATCGCATTTTGTACTGACCCCAATGGAAATAGATCAGGCACATCATCATGTGCTAGTCAATTGCGAGGCCGTCACTCCATTTATTGAGTAAGTATGCACATGTAATCATTAAGCACGATTATAACCAATTTCAAACACTCAATCGTTGGACTAATTTCTTGTTATGTCGTAAAGTAAATTTAGGTCAGAAACCAAGCGAAAATTACGGGATCAAACAAGGTCGCACTCTAAGATAGACCGTGTTGTGCATGCAGAATTTCCTCACCAGTTCAAGCGTGAGGTTAGTAGAATTTTAAGCTGACCAACTTATTTGTGCCCTAGAATTATTTCTTGTAAATTCCAATTTTTAATACAAACAAACTCTAATTTATGGTGTTAAGTTCCAATGGATAGTATCGTACATTCGAAAGAAATGAAGTTACTGGCATGTGGTCCCACGCTTCAGGCAAGACGGTTTGGGGCATACAACATCAATGGGTACAAGTTTAGAACTATCACAAAGGAAGACGGGCTGAAAACACAAAATAGTGGAGTTTATGTCTCATCCAATACAAGAAGTTATGCCATCATGCGTGACAACAGAGTGGCTATTGGTAGTGTTCTATATTATGAAAAAATTGTGGACATCATCAAACTGAACTACAGTTGTCATTTCACAGTGGTTTTGTTCAAATGTATTTGGGCTGATACAACTACGAGCAGAGGAATCAAAGAAGACTATCTGGGCCTTACCAGTGTTAATTTTGCTCGTCCAATTCACACCAGTGGTCGAGAAGAGGATGAACCGTACATATTGACATTAGAAGCTCAGCTCGTATACTATATACGTGATGAAGTAGATCAAGAATGGAGTGTAGTGGTTCATGTAAAATCACGAGACTTGTATCACATGGGAGGAGAGAATGAGGATATTGAAGCTACTTTTTCTCCTCAGCCCGGGTTGAACATGTCAGCAGCAGGTGACATTAGTGATTTACAGTTGACAAGGGATGATGATATAGAAGACCCAGTAGCAGATGTTTCTGATAACATAGATTATGTGGCATAGTAAAAATATGGCAAAACATGTGCAGCATTTTTAGAGTATCTGTGTATGTTTAATAACTTTAACAGTGTTTATGATGTACGCAGTTTGCTGGTTACATTACTATCTGTGTTTTCGTATTTGAATTAAGTTTTCATTTCAAGTTGATTTTCATGAATACCACCAGTTTCTCATTTCTTCCAACGATTTTTGCTTTTAAAAGTTAGTTGTTAAGGCTTTGTTCTTCTCATCATCATTGTTATTGTTCTTAACCTCCAATAAATAAAATTATGACATCGAGTAAATTATCTTGAATTACAATATTGTCATCATTGACAAATATAGTTAATATAAAATGGTGTTGTAACAGGAGAAATGAAAACGGAGGATTTCTCATCATGCTGTGCAGGCACAACGTTCGCTAACAAAATGGCTATGGCCTCTCCATTCTCTTCATTGGAACATGCAATTATGGTTTCCAGAGACATATGATCCCGTAAGTTGAATGTTAGGTCTTGGTTGGAGGCTTTATCAGGTCGATCTTGTTCTAATGGATACTTGGAAATGGCGAATGAAACTACTGTGCAGGTATGTTCATTAGCCGTATCCTTAAACACTTGAGTTAAACATTATTTGAAAAATAAGTATTTTAAGTTGCTATATGCTTATGACATTTAACCAGTGATAGTTGTTCCGTTAATGCTAAAATTTGTAGGAACTTCATGAATGGGGATCAAGGTACGAGGAAAATTTTGGCTATGTTTTTGTGACTTTTGTAGCTGGTAGGACATCTGAAGACATACTTGCTGAATTAAAGGTTGGAAATAAATTTCTAGCACAGAAAGTGAATTATAGAGACACAATATGCTTTACAAAATAGACCATCAACTATACATTTTATTATGGTGCAGATGCGTTTTAATAACTCGCATGGTGTTGAGTTGGAGATTGCTTAAAAAGAGGAATTGAATTATATAGAACGTGCTATTAGAGAGCTTCTTTCCAAGAAATCTGTCCAAACTACTGACGAAGGAGACGGTAATAGTTAATTTTGTATTTGTTAATTTTGAAAGTCCTCTTTCCATAATTTCGAAATTTTTTTCCTTAATAACTAGAATTACTTGGAAGTTATCATTATCTTTTAACTAGATTTATATGTTGTTGATTGCATGTTCATATATTCAGTGTCAGTTGAATATTCAGGCAAAATAGTTGCTGACACTCTAGATGGAGCAAACACTGATTTAGAAGACGATTTAGATGCTATCTTCTCCGGTGGATATGACATCTCCAGGGATGTTGAGCTTAATAGGGTTCCAGAAGAAGACAATGAAACTTTAAACACCCAACATAGAGAAGATGTCGTACATGCTGCAAAAAGGGGTTTCGATATGAACAATATGCCATGGTTTGGAGATGACTTACAGATCCGTTATCACGTCACTGCAGTGCTTTTTTGACAAAGTATTTCTGGCTAGGTCAATACGATGTTGATGAGAAATTTTGACTCAACTTGTTTGTCTACTTTAGTAATTCTGATTTTTATTTAATGCATTAATTAAGTTGCAGTATTTGAACCTTATTTTTTCATTAAAAAAAATAGCGATGATTAGAACAGTTATAAGAAGGCAATAATGTTTATACAAAAAAAATTCAAGTTAAAAAAAATATTGCAGCGGTTAAAAAAAAATCGCTGCAAAACGAGTATCAATATATTCAACAATTGGACATTTAGCAGGGGTTACAGAAAAATCGCTGCAAAATGGGATTATTTAGCAGCGTCTCCTCAAACCGCTACAAGAACCGCTACAAAACGGGTACATTTTGCAGCGGTAACGAAAAAACATTGCAAAATATGATCATTTGCTAGCGTCTCCTAAAACCGCTACAAGAACTGCTGGCATATTGTATTTAGCAGCGGTTTAATCTAAATAATCGTCGCTAAGTGCCGGTTTTCTTGTAGTGACACTCAATATTTTTAAGAAAATTTTATCCACCCCTTGTTTTTTGCCAAAATTTAAATTTGAATGTAATGTATTAAAAGTAAGGTTCTGAGAACTGAACCGATCATCGAACCGGTTCAATTATGGTTCAACTAAAAAAATTATTTTAAAATAAAATAATAAACAAATTACAAATAAACATCCTAAAATATAATTATAATCTAATATAAATCTTAAAATATCTTCTAAATTTAAAATACTACATGAAATATCATTAACCAAAACCATATGACCTTATCAAAATACAAACTCAGAATTAAATAATAAGTAAAATTAAGATGGTGCTTGGTTGAATGTTCTAATATAATCTTACGGCATTTAAAATATGAATGTTGTCGTACAATAGGATTTACATTCAAACTGATATGCTACACATACACGCAAAGAGTGGAGACTAGAGACTAGAGAGGAGAGGGGTGTTAGGGTTCACTTTCCGCAACCAAAAACGCATCCATTTTTAATACCTTTCAAAAATCGGTCGAATTACGATTCAATTCGACTGACCAGTTTTTGGCTGGTTCGATGGTCTATTTTTGGTTTTTAAATTTGATGATTTTAACTTTTATCCGAATTGTATATAACAATAGTTCATGATTCGACCGGTCAATCGGTTTTCAGAATTTTGATTAAAAGGCATGTTAATATGCCATGTCAACTAAATCTCGGTTACGAATATATCGATGTGGTTTAAAAATTCTAAATCTAAGCTTCATTTTTGTTTTAACAAGTGGGAAAGTTTTGGGCCGCACTTGGTTCTGTCCCTATTGAATGGAAAGGTATGAAGATTAACAAAATAATCACTAAGCTGTCCTAATCCATTAACATATATTTAAAATTAAAAAAAAAAAGAAAAAGTAGAGGCGTTGCGCACCATGCATGAATGTGTGTGTTCTCTAACACGTTGCATGTAAAGTCAACCTAACCATCAGTTCATCACTTATGCATGGGATTGGGATGGAACAGATCAGAGAGAGACAGCTAGGCCGCTAGCTATATATACACCCTCATTTTATTACGTTTCCTATTCAATAATCAAGCAGCAGGTGAGTAAACATGGCCAGATTTCAAGTGTTTTCATGCTTTTTTGCCATCATTCTCCTTATAGCCTCAGGCAAGTTAATTACATTATTATGTATTTATTATAATTACAATGTGGGTATTTCAATCTTTTTCCTTTAATTTTGAGAAGTATATACAACACATTTTGACAGTAATATATATTTACTTGTTGGCACATGCAGCTTCGGAAGAGAAGATAGAACCAAAGCAGAATTGTTGGCGCAACAGTAACACGTGGGCGCATGCAAGATGCTTCCACTCTTCAATTTGCCACCATCATTGTCGAACCATGGAAAATGCGATTTCCGGACAGTGTGGAGTATTTTTCAGAAAATGTCAGTGCAAATTCTGTGATGAACCACCACACAATTGATCTACCTCCTAAGCTAGTACTATATATACACATCTCATTCCTCTTAATTATATATGTGATTAAGGGGCCAAATAAACTTTTAGTTTGATTTGATGAATAATGTGCGAAGGAAAAAGAAGAGATTGCGTGTGTAGAATGTAGAAAAAAAGGGATATTGATGTAAACTGTTATCCAAGTAAGGAAAATTAAAAGGAAAAACTTTCACTCCAAGACTAAAGAGAATTATTAAATTATTTTTGTAGAATAAAGATTTAATCTGCCGTACGTCCATTCAAGAAAAAGATAACGTAATCTCTTATAAAAAGAAGAGAGATATTTCAACTTCAACTTTGTTATTTTGGGATAATGATCATGCTATCATGCTGAAAGTAATTTTTTTTAACATCTATTAAAATAAAATGAGGTGGATACTTCTTATCAAGGACCCTTATTTGTGTTGATGTGATAGAGAGAGACACTGACTGAGTGGCAGCAGTAGCACACAGGAATTTGTAAAGTGTTTTGAGGCAATTAGATAAAAAAGAATGTTTAAATTAAATGCTTAATCATTTTTTTAATTTTGAAAAGAATTGGATTGGTCATTTTTTATGCAGTTGGACGTTTTTTACTAAATAGATAGATTGGACTGATATTGTATAAAAATAATCCAAATGAACTCATATTCTTATATAAATATAAATTAAATAACTTACCTATTGACAAAAAAAAGAAATTAAATAACTTAGCAGTTTACCAAAAAAAAAAAAACTCAGCTCATAAATTCAAGAGGAAAAAAACTTATTTGATAAATTAATAATCAGTGATTGCATTATATTTAAATAAATTAAATATTTTATTCTTTAAAATATCAACCTGTTAATAATAATTTAGTATAGTTAACCAAGTAGTAATATTGTCACTCATTTAAGTAAACACAATCTAATTTATTTTTTTTAAATCACAAAATCAAACCTTTTTAACCGTATTTATTTTCAAATAATTTAATTTATAGTCAATATCTTCAATTTTACATTAATATTCACTAATTTAATAAAGCAAATTTTTTTCCAATTACTAAATACACATCACTAACAATATAACTACATTACATAACTATCTCGATCCGTTAAGCAAAATTAACTCAAAATACTAGTCTATCTTACTTTTTGATAAGTTAATAGGTTAATCCGCCTAACTCTTAATCAAATCATAATGCAATTTTTATTATTTTTTTAAATTTTAACTTTAATATAATTATTTAAAATAATGTTCATAAACAAAATCATTTTTATTTTAAGAAATAAATAACATAACTTAAGTATATATATGAAATTATAAAATAAAATGAATAAAATTAATAACTAAAAAATAAAAAAATATGTTTGAAAATTATATAATTTTGTCACCCCTAATAATTATCATCATATTAATTATGCATCAACCTCCACTGCAGCAAATTGATCATTCTCATTCTTAGATTTTTAAATCCTAAACTCTAGATTGTAAATCCTAAACCTTAAGACATAAACCCTAAAACCCTAAATTCTTTATTATAAACTGTAAATCATAACCAATAATTACCAATCTAATATGTCCTAAACTATAAATCTAAATTTTAAACTCTAAATTCTAAATAATATATATAAATTTAGATAAAAAAATTGAAAATGGCTCGTGTTACTGTGCTGAAATTTTCTCTTTTCAGTAGATGCTGAAATGAATTGGCTAAACAAAAAATATGACGCATGGAGATGTTGCTGCTGGACGAAAAAACAGCAACTGAGGTGACATAGGAGTTGTAGTAAGTTGTCGAATAGAGCAGGCGTAATTACACTACTGCAGTTCTTTATGCTCCAATATTTTCATACAATTTTTATGGCTTTATCAATGGTGGCAGAGAGTATGATAAAAAAATGTGATGGTAATAATGATTTACACAATAATTAATGTGATCATTAATCAAACGGACTTTTTTTTTGTTTCAGAGATAGATTTTAGGCAAAGCAGGATTCGACTGATTTTTTTAGTGTAGCTTTAAAATTTTGTAGAGCTTATCATGATAATAAATTTAAATTGGTGAAATATGAACAACAATAACAATAATAATAATATCAAATTTAATTTTTTTTATAATTTTTATTTTCAAATCATTTAATTTATACTAAATTTTTTGTCAATTTTTAATTAATATTTACGAATTAACATTTATAAATTAATTTTTATAAAAAAATAAATACACATCATCTTAATGCTTAAACCCTAAATTCTTAAACATAAATCTTTAATGACATATTTTATTTATTCACTTTCTTACAATATAAACTTTTATTATTTGTTTGTATTTTGTAAGATGACCAGATAAAATGGAAGTATATAAATACAAGAAATAGCCGTTTGGGTTGTTTTGTACATTTTAAACGAGAATAAAATAAAAACCAAAAAATAAAAAATATTATTATTAATAAAATT
>NC_029778.3:53634572-53638492 GCF_000817695.3 Arachis duranensis
AGGAATAAAAATAATTTAATCAAATTATTAAATGATCAAAGAAAAAAGTTAAGTTGTAAAAGATTTAATTATTCTGTTGATCTTTATAGTTTTATAAAATTATCAATTAGATCCTTATAATTTTTTTTAATTGAATCTCTGCACTAATTTTTTTTCAATTAAGTCCCTCTTGGTAGTAATTGGATTAATTGTATAGGAACTCAACTAAAAAAAATTAGTGCAGGGACTCAAATAAAAGGAAAAAAAAGTGTAGGAACTCAATTAAAAAAAAAATTGGTGCAGGGATCCAATTATGAAAAAAGTATAGAGATCTGATTAAAAATTTTGTGAAATTATAGAAACCAACAAAGTAATTAAACCGTTGTGAATTAACCAATTTACTTATTAAAAAAGTAAAATAAATTAATTTTTATTTGTAAAAAAAATTCAAAATCCCAAAAATTGACGACGATGACAACAACTTTCCATTTCTTAAAGTAGTATGTTTTTAAAATTTGATTAATTAAAATGATTTATTTTAATATTTATTTTGCAACTTCAATTTCCAATAATTTTAATTAAAAAATTAAAAATTTAAATTATTTATTTTCAAATATTTAACAATTTCAAATTTTAAAATTTGAAATTAAAAAAAATTAAAATTTAAAATGATCTATTTTCTAATCTTTAATATTTCAAATTCTAAAATTCATTCTACTACGTTTGTTTATTTAAATTTTATAATTTTCTACTAATAATATTAAATAAATAACCTTTAAACTTTAGGAGTACGTTTGTTTAATTAAAATTATTTATTTTAAACTTTATTTTGCAACGTTAATTATCAATACTTTTAAATTTAAAGAATCACAAATTTAAATTTTTATTTTACAAATTTTTAATAATTTCAAATTTTAAATTTATTTTGCTGTCTTTGTTTATTTCAAATTTTATAATTTTACTCTAATAATAATATTAGGTTTATATTTTAGTTTAAAAAATTACAAACTAAGATTAACTTTAAAATACTAAACCAACATCAGTTGAATAAAAATGGTGAGATCTTTAATTAACTAAATACAATCTTATTTATTGGTATTTTTAAATTTCAATATCAATTTTTTAGAGTATTTATTTTCAAATTATTTAATTTATACTAATTTTTTTTTATCAATTTTAATTTAATATTCATTAATTTAAAATTTATAAATTAACTTAAAAAAAAAAACTAAATACACATCACTAAATCCTAAATCTTAAACTCTTAAACATAAACTCTAAACCTAAATCACAAATCCTAAATTTTAAATTCTAAATCCTAACACATAACTTCTCAACTCTAAACCCCTCAAAAATATATCCTAAATCCTAACCACAAATCCAAAATACTTTAATCATAACCTAAACTATAAACCCTAAATTACAAACCCTAAACATTTACACTAAATAAAAAATATTAAATAAATAAAGAATCCGACAATCAGGCCCATTCTTCTTCCTCCTCCTCTTCTGTAAGGGCCCGCTTCGAGAAGATGATTAGAGAAGCTCAGGACACCGTTTGCACCGCCCTTGAGGCCGCCGACGGCAGGGCCAACTTCAAGGAGGACGTTTGGTCCAGGCCCGGCGGCGGTGGCGGCATCAACAGGGTTCTCCAGGATAGCGCCATTTGGGAGAAGGCTGGAGTTAAGAGCAACTCCAACGGTTCAAAAATTTTGAACCCCATTTACTGTGTGTCAGGAAAAAGGAAGGGTCTACCATTGGAGCAATTAAAAAAGGAGTTCCTTCACAAAGTTCGGAGCAGCAAAAGCCCTGCTCAGAGAGACGCTCTCTCTCAAAAAAAAAATAATATTTTATTAATAAAATTAATACTTTGTATATATATATATGTGTGTGTGTGTGTATTGAGCTAATAGTTACATATATATTAATAATAGTTACATATATATATATATATAGTATACTTTACATAATTAATTAGTTATTATAATTATTAATAAATTAAATATGATTAATTATATTAAATAATTAAATCGTATTTAATTTACTAATAATTATAATAATTAATTAATTAAATGATTAAATTTTTATTTATATAATAATTTATATTATTATATTAAATTAGCCGTTGCAAAACTAGCCATTGTAAAATTAACTGTTGGAAATTAGCCATTACTATGTTACTGTTATTATTAATAAACTAATATTTTGTTACTCTATATATACCACTTAGATACACTTCTATTCTTACACTCTCTACTACTCTTCTTCATCTTCTTCCAAGTTTACAAAATCAAAGTTCTACTACTATTATTTTTTTTCGAAAAATGGATCCAAACCAACTCAACTCTTTCTTCAATTACTTACAAAACTTTCCTCAAATTCCAAATACCCAACAATCTCAAACCTCAAACACTCAAGTTCCAAATCAAAACTTCATACTACCAAATACATTTCAAAATCCAAATCCACAAAATCTTTCTAATTTCAATTTTCAAGCTCCTTATAATAATCAGTTTCCTATATTCCAACCGCAAAATCAAAATTCACAAACACCTCATTTTCCATTTTCATCCATATTTAACCCTTCTATCGGAAATGTTACTCCAACTTCCTTGCCGTTTCCAACTCAATTCAGTGCATCAAGACATAACTCATCTGGTGTTGGTGGCTCTTCTAATCCATCCTCTCAGACTCCTATACAATCTAGTCCTAATTCGCAATATTCCGATTTTGCCAACTCTCGTGGATTAGATGCTATCGACCTCAATGATGATGATATTGAAGATCGGAGGCAAGATAGTATTCAACACTGGCATTGGGAAGAGGATGGGATGTTGATCAGTGCATGGTTAAATATTTCAACTGACCCTGTAGTTGGTACCGATCAAAAGGGAGAAACATTTTGGAGTCGAATTCATAGCTACTGTGTAGAATTTTGCACCGACATGACAAGGGGGGTAGTTGCATGTAAGAAACGATGGTATAAGATCAACAAGGTTGTTGCACAATTTGCTGGTTGCTACGATCAAGCTAGTCGAAACATAAGGAGTGGTTCGAACGCTGATGATATAAAGGAGTTGGCTTATAAACTTTATTCCACAAATTATGGTAAAAAATTCACTTTTGAGAGGTATTGGAACATGCTTCGGTTGGAGCAAAAATGGAGAAGCCAACTACCTACACAGAGTGGCGGCTCAAAGAGAACCAAGGTTAGTGCAATTGGAGCATACTCATCCTCATCAAACCCAGAAACACTGTTGGCTGATAATCAAGGTTAGTGCAACTGGAGCATACTCATCCTCATCAAACCCAGAAACACCGTTGGCTGACGAACCCGGTGTGGACTCTCCCGTTCGCCCACAAGGATCAAAGAAGAGCAAGCGAAGAGGTAAGGGAAAAGCACAGATGTCTGAAGATTTTAGCGAAAGAAAATCATCGGTTGTCAAAAAATTATCTCTCATGGAAGATATTAAGAATGTTAGAGAAAAGGAACTAATGGAAAGGGAAAAAGAAAGAGAAGAGGAGAAGGAACATAGAGCAAAGATGATGGCAATCAAAGAGAAGGAGTTACAAATTCAAGCGGCAATGAAAGAACAAAAATTACAAACTCAGAGGTATATTAAAGAAATGGAGATAAAAGCAAAAGAAAGGGAAATGGATATGCAAATACTTAATGCTGACACGTCTACAATGAGTGAGAAACGACGAGCTCTTCATGAGATTGCATGTGAGAAAATAATGGTCAAGTGGTTTACTTAATGGTTCCTTGTATTCGTAGTGTTATGTAGTATGTTCTTATTTATTTACTGCATATTACTGCTATGTGATGTAGTTTGTTTTATTTACTTCTGATGTAAGTTTTTAAATTAGTCAATATTATTGTGCCGTTATTGTTCATGAAAGTGACCGTTGCAAAACTAGCCGTTAAGTAGCCGTTAAGG
>NC_029778.3:53638650-53650198 GCF_000817695.3 Arachis duranensis
GAATGAGAAGAGATGTGTTCCTTCGGATAGTAGACGCTCTCTCAAACGTCTATCCGTATTTCCACCAGAGGGTTGATGCAACTGGAAGAAGAGGCTTGTCGCCACTTCAGAAATGTACCGCTGCGATACGGATGTTAGCATACGGCGTAGCAGCTGATGCTGTTGATGATTATGTGCGCATAGGCGAGAGCACTACAATTGAATGCTTGGAAAAATTTGTTGAAGGTGTCATTTCTGTGTTCCAGGATGAATACTTACGAAAACCCAATCCAAGTGACGTACACCGCCTGCTACAAATGGCGGAAGGTCGTGGCTTCCCTGGCATGTTGGGTAGCATTGACTGCATGCATTGGCAATGGAAAAATTGTCCAAAGGCGTGGAAAGGTATGTACATGAGTGGTTATCGTGGGGTTGCAACCATGGTTCTTGAGGTTGTAGCATCTTCAGACCTTTGGATATGACATGCGTTCTTTGGAGTTTCTGGTTCAAACAACGATATCAACGTGTTAGATCGTTCTCCAGTGTTTGATGACATTCTAAATGATCGTGCTCCAGAGGTAAATTATACTATTAATGGTAATAATTATACAATGGGATACTACTTAGCAGATGGTATTTATCCTGAATGGGCCACATTTGTCAAATCAATCTCAAAGCTACAAGGGGAGAAACGCAAGTTATTCAATCTCAAAGCCACAAGGGGAGAAATGCAAGTTATTTGCACAATACCAAGAAGGGCAAAGAAAAGATGTGGAACGAGCATTCGGAGTGTTGCAAGCACGCTTTGCAATTATACGTGGTCCAGGTCGTTTTTGGGAAAAGAAGAAGCTTGCCAACATAATGAGAGCTTGTATTATATTGCATAATATGATTGTTGAGGATGAAAGAGACACTTATGTAGGAAATTTTGCTCGAGGCTTAGAGTATGATGATGTTGAAAATGGATTATCACAACCTCAGCTGGGAGAAGAAGATTTTGCACCATACCATCAATTTCTCCAAAGAAATGCCCAACTTCGAAATAGGCAGCAACATAGACAATTGAAAGAGGACTTGATTGAACACATATGGCAATTTCACAATGCTTGTCGTCAACTGTAGAATTTAATTATGTTTTTTTTTTGTATTAAGTAATTTTACAAATTTGTGTAATCCCGAATTATATATTGTGTGTATTGTTGTTATGTATAAATTTATTTAATATTAATATCTTTTAATAGTGAATTATTTTTAAATTTAAATATTTAAATTATATTATTAAAAAAAATTAATTACATTAATTTCAAGTATTTTAATTAATTAATTAATTAGGTGGGACCACAACAGGGACTAAAGTTAGTTCCTCCTAATGGAGAAGAGAGAGATGCTTTGAGTTCCTATTTACTGTTTATGACGCAAAAGATGATGTAGAGTTACTTTTTATGACATGTGGGCCATAAATAGGAACTGGATGAGTTCTCTACTGGAGATGGTCTAATAATTTTGGTGCATGCCCACACCTCCCCTACACGTGTTCAATACAGAAACATTTCACGTCTGTTCTTCACCTACAAAAACAAAACCCTTCAGCACAATAGCATCTGCTTTAGGATAATACAAATCTTTTGTTATCAATACCACTATTTTCTCATTTTTTATTATTTTATTTTTTGTATCGATTAATTTTATTGTATGATATTACCTCCTTATTATTATTATTATTATTATTATTATTATTATTATTATTATTATTATTATTATTTTTTATTTAATATTACTTTTTTAAAAAAATTTTCATACAGTCAATTTTTTTTGAGACATCACTTTTAATAACAGTGATTCTCCATTTAACTATTATTAATAAAAAAATTTTAAAAATAAATTTTTTAATAGTGTATGAAAATTTAAAATTTTAAAAATTACAAATAAAATTTTACAAAATCAATTTTTGTTATTATTTGATAATTTTTTAACAAAAAATTCTTATTTCTTTCGTAAAAAAAGTAGAGACCAAAGTATCCCTTACTTTTAGTGAGGATCATATTTCTTTCGTAAAAATAGATAGAATAGAAAATTAGGCCTGGGCTTTATTTTTTTTCTTTTATAAAATGAAAAAAAAGGGACAATTTCTTAAAAGTTAGAAATGTCCCTTTACGCCTAACTTAATTAAATAAAGTTAAATAAAATTATAACGGAATGAAGATGATGGATAATATAATTAGAAAATAGATTTAATTAATGTGTTGTTAGGTTTCAAAAAATGTTATAAAAATATGAAATTTAAAATTTTAATATATTTATTGAATATTTATTAAAATAAATATTTAAATTCTTATTACTAACAATTTTTTTTTTAATAAAAAATAATTATTTTTACTAATATAACGTAATAAACGTATAAACTTGTTTCGCATCAAAATTAAATTCTATTACCTAAACCCTTAGTAAAGAACAAAAAGATCGAGTGGCACGCTGTGGCAGTGACTAGTGAGCATGACTGGGTAGTGTTGTGATGGAGCTGAGAAGCATGTCCGACGTGCTCCAATTCCACGCGCAACTCCTGAAAGGGAGCACCCAAAATGATGACGCACTGCGCAACATCTCCAAGCTCTTCACTGTCGCCGCCCTCTCTCCCACCGGTGACTTTTCCAAACTTGCTTTCTCACAATTTAGCCGTACTTATTTTCTGCATTTTCAGATTTTTCTTGAATTATTTTTTGTTTTTAATTTGGTTTCTTACTCTTAGTATAGATCTAAATATAGTTTTTAAATTTGACTTTATGATAATAGAGAATAGAATTATGCAAATTGCAAAAAAAGAAATAAAAAGTTAACAATAAATAAATAAATAAAATAAAAAATTTGCATGTAATATATAAATTGTGAAATCAATTTAATTTGTCTGGTTTTTATTTTTGACATTAACTCCACCTTAAATAATTTTTGATACTCACACTTATTCACTTACTTAATATATTAGGTGCTAATTAGTACCTGTTGAATCTGCAGTGGAATTTGGATTTCTAATAGATACAAAGTAATATGAAATTGAACACTACCCACAATAATGCATTAACTATAACAAAGGCAATACGAAAAAATAGAATGTGAATTAACTTTATTTCTTATTTTTGATGATGTTTGATGATGTTCAACTACATTGTTATAGAAATATATATAGTATCATCTATGCTATAATTTTAATGAATGAGAATAAAATCCTCCTATGAAAACTCCCTAGCTATAAGTTCTTTTCTATTAAAACTCCTTGCAAACCTTATTTTACTCCCTAAGTTTGCTCTTAGCCTTTCTTTTATTCTCACAATTCTCCACCTTGTTCACAATTTGAAATCCACTCAAATTGTGGACGATCAAAGTGTGGTATTCATATCCGGTTGCATCATTTTTACAATGACTGCCTACATACCCTTGTTCAGGATCAAACCAATCGTAGTTCCTCTATTTCTCCATGTTATGCCTAACATGAAACAATATTGAGCAATTCCAAACAGTGTTAGAACTTGTTTCCTGACACTGCTTTAGTCAACATATTGGCAGGGTTTTCATCTGTGTGTACTTTTATAAGATAAATGTTACCTTTCTCTATAACATCGCGCACGAAGTGATATCTTACATTAATATGCTTGGTACGAGCATGATGAACCTGATTTTTAGCCAAATGAATTGTACTTTGACTATCACAACTCAGATTCACGCAATCTTGTTTCAACCCCAAATAATCTAGAAGACCTCTTAGCCACAATGCTTCTTTCACCCCCTTCTGCTACTGCCATGTACTCAGCTTTTGTAGTAGATAGTGCCATTGTAGCTTGTAACATCGATCACCAACTAACTAGAGCACCTTGTATTTTATATACATAACTAGTCATAGAACGTCTTCTATCTAGATCACCAGCATAATCAGAATCAACAAAGCCACTGATTTGACATGTTTTTCCACTAAAGCATAAACCTGTGTCAATGGTACCCTTCAAGTATCTTAATATCCACTTGATTGCTTCCCAGTGTGTCTTACCCGGGTTTTCCATGAACTTGCTAACAACACTGACTGCCTGTGAAATATCTGGGCGTGTACACACCATAGCATACATTAGGCTACTGACTGCACTAGCATAAGGTACACTTTCCATGTAAGCCTTATCCTCTGCTATTGTGGGAGATTGTTTACCAGAGAGCCTAAAATGTGGAGCCAACGACGTTACCACCGATTTAGCATTTTTCATTTCAAACCTTTCAATGACGCGCTCAATGTATCCTCTTTGGCTCAAGAACAATTTTTGCCTTGATCTCTCTCTTTTAATTTCCATGCCTAATATTTTTCTTGCAGCACCCAAGTCTTTTGTTTCAAATTCTTTACCAAGTTGAACCTTTAACATATCTATCTCTACCTTGCTCTTAGAGGCAATAAGCATGTCATCCACATACAATAGAAGATAGATATAATCACCTCCAGGAAGCTTACGAATGTATACACAACAATCATAATTACTTCTGAAAAAACCTTATTTTAACATAAAGGAGTCAAATCGCTTATACCATTGCCGAAGAGATTGTTTCAATCCATATAGCAATTTCCTCAAGCGACATACATGACTTTCTTTACCCTCAACCTTGAAACCCTCAGGTTGATACATGTATATTTCTTCCTCTAAGTCACCGTGCGAGAATGCAATCTTCACGTCTAGTTGTTCCAACTCAAGATCACCATGAGCGACAAGACTTAAAAGCACCCGTATGGAAGTGTGTTTCACCATAGGAGAAAATATCTCATTATAATCAACATCTTCTTTTGTGTAAATCCCTTTGCTACTAACCTAGCTTTAAATCTTGTACCATATGACTTAGTAGGATCTTCTTTCTTTTATACACCCACTTACAACCATTTGCAGTCTTTCCCACGGGCAATAGGACCACATCCCATGTCTTGTTCTTATAAAGAGATTGCATCTCTTCCTCCATAGCGACCAACCAACTCTCTCTATCTTTGTCTTTGATAGCATGTTTGAAGGTGACCGGCTCATCATCCTCCACTGAGAGTGCATAATCTACCAAGTTTACCTACCCATAATGTCTCAAAGGCTTGTTTGACCCAAACTTCTGAACAAATTTATAATTCCTCTTTGGCCTAGTAGATGCCAAAGAATCCTGCTGCTGCTGTTGTAATGCATGTGCATTTTCTCGCTGAATTTTCTCATGATCAAGTTCATCCTCTGTGTCATCTCGAGTACTATTAGGATGCTCCACCTGAATATTTCTAGAGTCTATTTGTTGGTATTTAGACTCTATCTCCACCAGTTGAGTATTTGAAGTTTTTCCAACATCACCATCATCTGGCACCATATCTTTAGACAAAGCTACCATAGATCGTTCATCAAAGGTAACATCCCTGCTAATTACAAACTTAGAACCATTTACACTCCAAAGGCAATAGCCTTGAACCCCTCTTGGATACCCCAAAAAGATTGCCTTCTTAGCTCTATCATCAAACTTATTATCTTTGACATGATAATAGGCCGTGCATCCAAAAACTCTGAGTTTCTCGTAATCTGCATGTTCTCCTGACCACACCTTATAAGGTGTGTCTCCATCCAGAGAAGAATGTGTGGATCGATTCACTATGTAACAAGCTGTAGCAACCAATTCTGCCCACCATTCTCTGCCTAACTCGGAATTAGAGCGCATACACCTTGCCTTCTCAAGTAGCGTACGATTCAATTGTTCGGCGACTCCATTCTGTTATGGTGTTTCTCTAACTGTCCAGTGTCTTACAATGCCTTCTCAGTCACAGAACTCCTTGAAAGCCCCATCCGTGTACTCTGTGCCATTATCAGATCGTAGAGTTTTCAGCTTCCTACCTGTTTGGTTTTCAACCATTGCTCTCCACCGCTTAAAAGTATCGAATACCTCATTCTTATATTTGAGGAAGTAAATCCAAACATACCTGGAATAATCATAAAAAAGTAACAAAATACCTGAAACCACCCTTGGAAGTAACTTTAGCCGGCCCCCAAACATCAGTATGCACGTAGTCTAACAACCCTTTGCTTTTAAGCTTGCTTGTAGAAAAATTCATCCTATGTGCCTTTCCATACACACAATGCTCACAAAATTCTATTTGTGATTTCTTCATATTCTTTAGCAAACCTTGTCCACAAAGCAATGATAGACCTTTCTCTGACATATGTCCAAGCCGCATGTGCCATATTCTTGTGCAATTTGTTTGATCTCTACTTCCACCGATTCCAACTGCTAACTCACCTGTGACTGTTGTCCCCAAAAGAGAATAAAGATTATCATGACGAACTCCCTTCATCACTACCAAAGAACCACAAACAACTTTTAGTACCCTATTTTTTGCAACTATTTTGCAGCCATTTTTCTCCAACAAACCTATGGAGATAAGATTTATCCGCAAGTCTGGAATATGCCTCACATCCTTTAAGGTTCTTACTCCTCCATCATGCATCTTGATTCTTATAGTACCCAACCCCACAGTTTTACAAGCATGATCATTGCCCATTAAAACTGTGCCACCATTTATGCTTTTATAGGTAATAAACCACTTCCTATTTGGACACATATGGTGAGAGGCTCCTGAATCAAGAATCCACTTACCGGAGATTTCATAAGATTGTTCTATTACAGAGTAACAATCCTCCTCATCATTTGAGACGTAGCTTGCTTCTTGCTTTTCTTTTGGGTTGTCATTGTTCTGTTTCTTGAAAGTTATCTTCTTATTTGGACAATTTGCTTTGAAATGTCCAGCCTCACCACATTTAAAGCATGTTCTCTCCGTGTGAGGTCTAGATTTTGGTCTAGACTTTTCACGCTTATTACCTTTTCCTCTTTCATTAGTCCTTCCTCTAGCTGTGAACAATCCTTGTGCTTGATCATTATACTCTTGATGAGCGGATATTTTATACGCTTTTTGGGGGTAATTTCATGTAGATTTTAGTATGTCTTAATTAGTTTTTAGTAGAATATCATTAGTTTTTAGGCAAAAATCATATTTCTGGACTTTACTATGAGCTTGTGTATTTTTCTGTGATTTCAGGTAATTTCTGGCTGAAATTGAGGGAGCTGAGCAAAAATCTGAGTTAGGCTGAAAAAGGACTGCTGATGCTGTTGGATCTTAACCTCCCTGCACTCGGAATGAATTTTTTGAAGCTACAGGAGTCCAATTGGCGCGCTCTTAACGTCGTTGGAAAGTAGACATCCAGGGCTTTCCAGCAATATATAATAGTCCATACTTTGCGTGAAGATAGACGACGTAACTTGGCGTTGAACGCCAAGTACATGCTATTGTCTAGAGTTAAACGCCAGAAACACGTCATGATCCGGAGTTGAACGCCCAAAACACGTTATAACGTGGAGTTCAACTCCAAGAAAGGCCTTAACTCGTGGATAGCTTTAGTCTCAGCCCCAGCACACACCAAGTGGGCCCCAAAAGTGAATTTCTGCACCAATTATTTTAGTTTACTCATATTCTGTAAACCTAGGTTACTAGTCTACTATTTAAACAACTTTTAGAGATTTATCTTGTATCTCATGACATTTTCAGATCTGAATTACATACTCTTTGACGGCATGAGTCTCTAAACTCCATTGTTGAGGGTGAGGAGCTCTGCAGCGTCTCGATGAATTAATGCAATTGTTTCTATTTTACTCAACGTGTGTATGGTCCGATCTAAGATGTTTATTCGTGCTTAATTATGAAAGAGGTGATGATCCGTGACACTCATCACCTCCCTCAACCCATGAACGTGTGCCTGACAAACACCTCCGTTCTACATCAGACTGAATGAGCTTCTCTTAGATTCCTTAATCAGAATCTCCGCGGTATAAGCTAGAATTAATGGCGGCCACTCTTGAGGATCCGGAAGGTCTAAACCTTGTCTGTGGTATTCCAAGTAGGATTCAAGGATTGAATGGCTGTGACGAGCTTCAAACTCGCGATTGCTACGCGTGATGACAAACGCAAAAGGATCAATGGATCCTATTCCAACATGATCGAGAACCGACAGCTGATTAGCCGTGCTGTGACAGAGCATCTGGAACGTTTTCACTGAGAGGATGGGAAGTAGCCACTGACAATGGTGACACCCTATATACAGCTTGCCGTAGACGTGCTTTACAAACAATTGAGTTGAATATTACATTACAGAAATTCAGAGGACGAAGCATCTCCAAAACTCCAACATATTTCCGATTACTGCACAACAAGTAACGATTTTATTCTCTTTTATTTTTCCAATCTAATAATTCCAATTGATAATTTTGAATGACATCTTGACTAAGAATAAAATTTGTGTAATCCCGAATTATATATTGTGTATTGTTGTTATGTATAAATTTATTTAATATTAATATCTTTTAATAGTGAATTATTTTTAAATTTAAATATTTAAATTATATTATTAAAAAAATTAATTACATTAATTTCAAGTATTTTAATTAATTAATTAAGTAGGACCACAACAGGGACTAAAGTTAGTTCCTCCTAATGGAGAAGAGAGAGATGCTTTGAGTTCATATTTACTGTTTATGACATAAAAGCTGATGTGGAGTTACTTTTTGTGACAGGTGGGCCATAAACAGGAATTGGGATGAGTTCCCTACTGGAGATGGTCTAAGCCACTACTTTTGAGTCTAAGGCTATTAAAGTACTTCTCATTTGTCATGTGTCTTGATGAGCATCATTGTTCATATACCCTTTCTACTCTTTTGGTGTTTGCATCTTTAGGCAGATTTACAAATATTTTGTTTAACTTAGATACATACACTTTCTTGGAATTTTTTTAAAAAAATTTTCATACAGTCAATTTTTTTTGAGACATCACTTTTAATAATAGTGATTCTCCATTTAACTATTATTAATAAAAAAATTTTAAAAATAAATTTTTTAATAGTGTATGAAAATTTAAAATTTTAAAAATTACAAATAAAATTTTACAAAATCAATTTTTGTTATTATTGATAATTTTTTAACAAAAAATTCTTATTTCTTTCGTAAAAAAAGTAGAGTTAGTAGCTTTGAGTTGAATCCTCAGCTCATTATCATGGTGCAGAAAAACTGCCAGTATTCTGGTCTTCCACATGAAGAACCTACATAGTTTCTGGCACAATTTCTGCAAATTGCTGATACAGTACATGATAAGGAAGTAGATCAGGATGTCTACAGATTAAGTACATGATAAGAAAGTAGATCAGGATGTCTATATATTATTACTATTTCCATTTGCTGTAAAAGACCAAGCTAGGAGGTGGTTAAATAACCAACCTAAGGCTAGCATAAGAACATGGAAATAGCTGTCAAAAAAATTTCTGAATTAATATTTCCCTCCAAAACGGATGACACAGCTAAGGCTGAGCATCCAAGGCTTCAAACAAGGAGATAATGAATCCCTTTATGATGACTGGGAGAGATACAGAGAGATGCTAAGAAAATGCCCCTCTGAAATATTTTCAGGGTGGGTGCAATTAGACATCTTCTACTATGGGCTTACAGAAAAAGCTCAGATTTCTCTAGACCACTCAGCTGGTGGATCTATACATATGAGAAAAACAATTGAAGAAGCTCAAGAGCTTATTGACACAGTTGCCAGAAATCAGCATATGTACATAAGCAATGGACTTTCCATGAAAGAAGAAGCTAAAACAGTAACTGCTGAACTCAGTCCTGTGGATCAGGCTAATGAATTCAATTAGCAATTAGACTTTCTAACCCAGCAGCTAGCCGAATTCAAGGAAATACTACAGGAAACAAGAATGGCTAACAGGAATATGGAAGTACAGTTAAAGCAAACAGAAAGGCAACTGTCAAAACAAATAGCAGAAGAAAGCCAAGCAGTTTAATTAAGAAGTGGAAAAACATTAAATACCTCACTTCAAAGCAGCAGGAAGCCAAGAAATGAACAAATGGCTACTCAAAACCCTCTGAGGACAATCAGAGCCCAGAGAGGAATAAGACTGGCGTTGAACGCCCAGCCCATGCTCATTCCTGGCGTTTAACGCCAGAAACAAGCATGAATCCGGCGTTGAACGCCCAAGGGGAGCTCAGTTCTGGCGTTCAGACGCCAGTAACAAATAAGGAGTTGGCGTCTAACGCCACTCCAGCTTCCATCCCTGGCATTCAAATGCCAGTGGGGGATCAGTCACATACAAGTGCTGATAACAACCCTTCTAAAAAGGCTTCCCAACCCACTTCAACAGGTAATAAACCTGCAGCAACTACGGTTGAGGAATACAAAGCCAAAATGCCTTATCCTCAAAAACTCCGCCAAGCGGAATAGGATAAGCAATTTGCCCGCTTTGCAGACTATCTCAGGACTCTTGAAATAAAGATTTCGTTTGCAGAAGCACTTGAGCAAATACCCTCTTATGTTAAGTTCATGAAAGAGATCTTAAGCCATAAGAAGGATTGGAGGGAGACTGAAAAAGTTTACCTCACTGAAGAATGCAGTGCAGTCATTCTGAAAAGCTTACCTGAGAAGCATAAAGATCTCGGGAGCTTTATGATACCATGCACATTAGAGGGTACTTGTACCAAGCAAGCCTTATGTGATCTTGGGGCAAGTATCAACCTAATACCTGCATCTACTATCAGAAAGCTTGGTTTGACTAAAGAAATCAAACCAACCAGGATATGTCTTCAACTTGTTGATGGCTCCATTAAATACCCATCAGGAGTGATTGAAGACATGATTGTCAAGGTTGGGCCATTTGCCTTTCCTACTGACTTTGTGGTGCTGGAAATGGAGGAGCACAAGAGTGCAACCCTCATTCTAGGAAGACCTTTCCTAGCAACTGGCCGAACCCTCATTGACGTCCAAAAAGAGGAAGTAACCTTAAGAGTCAATGAGGAGGAGTTCAAGTTGAATGTTGTCAAAGCCATGCAACATCCTGACACCCCAAATAACTGCATGAGTGTTGATATCATTGACTCTCTGGTAAGAGAGGTCAATATGGCTGAGAGTCTCAAATTAGAGCTAGAAGACATCTTTAAAGATGTTCAGCCTGATCTGGAGGAATCAGAGAAAATAATGGAACCTCTGAAAATCCCTCAGGAAGAGGAGAAACCTCCAAAAACCGAGCTCAAACCATTACCACCATCCCTGAAATATGCATTTCTGGGAGAAGGTGAGACCTTCCGTGTAATCATAAGCTCTACCTTAGAGCCACAGGAAGAGGAAGCACTAATTCAAGTGCTAAGGACACACAAGACAGCTCTTGGGTGGTCCATCAGTGATCTTAAGGGCATTAGCCCAGCCAGATACATGCACAAGATCCTATTGGAGGGTGACGCCAAACCAGTGGTCCAACCACAAAGGCGGCTGAATCCAGCCATGAAAGAAGTGGTGCAGAAAGAGGTCACTAAATCACTAGAGGCTGGGATTATTTATCCTATTTCTGACAGCCCCTGGGTGAGCCCTGTTCAAGTTGTCCCTAAGAAGGGTGGCATGACAGTGGTTCATAATGAAAAAAATGAACTGGTTCCTACAAGAACAGTTACAGGGTGGCGTATGTGTATTGATTACAGAAGGCTCAA
>NC_029778.3:53650325-53675462 GCF_000817695.3 Arachis duranensis
GATATGGTGGAAAAATTTCTGGAAGTCTTCATGGATGACTTTTCAGTATTTGGAGACTCATTCAGCTCCTATCTTGACCATTTAGCACTTGTTCTAAAGAAATGCCAAGAGACTAACCTGGTTTTAAACTGGAAAAAATGTCACTTCATGGTGACTGAAGGAATTGTCCTTGGGCACAAAATCTCGAACAAGGGAATAGAGGTGGATCAAGCTAAGGTAGAGGTAATTGAAAAATTACCACCACCTGCCAATGTTAAGGCAATCAGAAGCTTTCTGGGGCATGCAGGATTCTATAGGAGGTTTATAAAGGATTTTTCAAAAATCGCCAAACCTCTGAGCAACCCGGTAGCTGCTGACACGCCATTTATCTTTGATAAAGAGTGTCTGCAGGCATTTGAGACTCTGAAAGCTAAATTGGTCACAGCGCCAATCATCTCTGCACCAGACTGGACATTACCATTTGAATTGATGTGTGATGCCAGTGACCATGCCATTGGTGCAGTGTTGGGACAGAGGCATGACAAGCTTCTGCACGTCATTTACTATGTCAGTCGTGTTTTAAATGACGCACAGAAGAATTACACAACCACAGAAAAAGAGCTGCTCGCAGTGGTTTACGCCATTGACAAGTTCAGATCCTATTTGGTAGGATCAAAAGTGATTGTGTACACTGATCGTGCTGCTCTTAAATATCTACTCACAAAGCAGGATTCAAAACCCAGACTCATCAGATGGGTGTTGCTTCTGCAAGAGTTTGATATAGAAATAAGAGACAGAAAAGGGACAGAGAATCAAGTAGCAGATCACCTGTCCTGAATAGAGCCAGTGGAAGGGGCATCCCTCCCTCTTACTGAGATCTCTGAAACCTTTCCGGATGAGCAACTCTTTGGTGAGATCTTTGAAACTTTTCCGGATGAGCAACTCTTTGCCATCCAGAAAGTGCCATGGTTTGTAGACATTGCAAACTACAAGGCAGTGAGATTCATACCCAAAGAGTACAGTAGGCTGCAATCAAAGAAATTGATCACAGATGCAAAGTACTATCTTTGGGATGAACCATATCTCTTCAAGAGATGTGCAGATGGAGTGATCCGTAGATGTGTGCCTAAGGAAGAAGCACAGAAAATTCTATGGCACTGCCATGGATCACAGTATGGAGGACATTTTGGAAGTGAGCGAACAGCCACAAAAGTCCTCCAATGTGGCTTCTACTGGCCTACTCTCTATAAAGATTCCCGAGCATTTGTACTTAATTGTGACAGCTGCCAAAGATTTGGCAATCTACCTCACAGTTATGCCATGCCTCAACAAGGAATCTTGGAGATTGAGTTGTTTGATGTATGGGGTATTGACTTCATGGGACCTTTCCCACCATCATACTCAAACACTTATATTCTGGTGGCAGTGGATTATGTATCCAAATGGAAAAGAATCCTGGAACGGACTGTAATTAACCGTAGAAAGGATTGGGCAAGAAGCTTAGATGATGCTCTGTGGGCATACAGAACAGCATTCAAGACCCCCATAGGGACCTCTCCATACTAG
Organism: Arachis duranensis; assembly: GCF_000817695.3. NCBI lineage: Eukaryota > Viridiplantae > Streptophyta > Magnoliopsida > Fabales > Fabaceae > Arachis > Arachis duranensis. The sequence goes on from NC_029778.3 coordinate 53,651,871, forward strand.
CTTGTGTATGGAAAGGCGTGTCACTTGCCAGTGGAACTGGAACACAAGGCCTACTGGGCAACCAGATTCCTAAACCTTGATGCCAAGTCAGCTGGAGAAAAACGATTGCTCCAGTTAAATGAGCTAGAGGAATTTAGACTCAATGCTTTCGAGAATGCAAAAATATACAAAGAGAAAGCGAAAAGATGGCATGATAAGAAATTGTCATCCAGAGTCTTTGAGCCAGGACAGAAAGTTCTGCTATTTAATTCTAGGCTCAAATTATTCCCTGGAAAATTAAAATCCCAGTGGAGAGGTCCATATGTAATTACAAGTGTATCACCATATGGATACATAGAGCTTCAGGATAATGAATCTAACAAAAAGTTCATTGTCAATGGACAGAGAATTAAACATTATCTTGAAAGCAATTTTGAGCAAGAATGCTCAAAACTGAGACTTGATTAGAGCTCAGTAATAGTCCAGCTAAAGACAATAAAGAAGCGCTTGCTGGGAGGCAACACAACCATTCACAAAATTTAATTTTATTTGTTTTTTCTAATTGATTAAGTTTTACAGGTATATGCCAGAGTATCTTCAAAAGGTGAAATAGCAATTGATTGAATCCACAGAGTTACATTTTAATCCTAATTTCTAAAATCTCTAATTTCTAAAATCCCTACTTCAAAAATTTTACATGCATCTTAATCCATAAGGACAATTAATTTTCAATCCAATCCAACTCTTTTTCCAATCTCTTTTCAAACTTCATTATCTTTTAAGTTCTTTTTCAAATTATATATATTTCAAATTTATTTTTTAAAAAATCATTCATATCTTTTTTTTTAAATTATATTCTTTTCTTATCATGTTTATCTTTTATAAATCATATCTTTTATCTTATATCTTTTTCTTATTTTCGAATTACCCACCCCTCCTTTTATAACCACTTTCGGCACCCCTCTCCTCATCCACCATTCCACACTTGCTCTCCTCCTATTCCTCTTCTCTCTTTTCTTTTGCTTGAGGACAAGCAAACCTCTAAGTTTGGTGTGCTTATCCGTGATCACAAAAACATTCTCACTTTGATCATGGCCCCTAAAGGAAAACAACCCAACCCAAGAGGCAAGAAAGAGAATATTCCAAAGCCACTTTGGAATCAAGGGAAGTTCTTAACTAAAGAACATTCAGACTACTACTACAAAATAATGAGTCACAGATCAGTGATCCCGGAAGTTAAATTTGACCTGAAGGAAGATGGATATCCGGAGATCCAAGAGCAAATTCGAAACAGGAATTGGGAAATCCTAGCCAATCCTAAAACGAAAGTGGGAAGGAACATGGTTCAGGAGTTCTATGCTAATCTATGGCAGACAGATATGGAAAGAATAATTGGAGCTGCCCTCTATGACCATAGGACCTTAGTCAGATGAAAGATTGTTCATATCCATCCTGACAAAATCAGGGAGATCTTTAAGCTCCCTCAACTGAAAGATGACCCAGACTCCTTTAATAGGAAAATGATGAAGGTAAATAAAGGTCTGGACAAGATTCTAGAGGATATATGCATCCCCGAAGCCAGGTGGACCACCAGCACGACTGGCATCCCAAATCAACTCAAAAGAAAAGATCTCAAACCAGTAGCCAGAGGCTGGCTGGATTTCATTGGCGTTCCATATTGCCCACCAGCAACCGTTCTGAAGTTACCATTAAAAGAGCAGTGATGATTCACTGCATCATGTTGGAAAAAGAAGTAGAAGTTCATCAACTGATCTCGTGTGAACTATACAAAATAGCAAACAAGAATTCCAAGGACGCCATATTGGCCTATCCAAGCTTAATTTCTATGCTCTGTAGAGATACCGGAGTGAAGATGGGAATAACATAGTATATCTCAGTTGAAAGGCCAATCACTAGAATATCAATGGACAGACAACAGCTGCAGGATGATCCAATCAAGAGGAGAGTACAGGAAGTCCTCCCAGAACTTCCTCAATTCGAATACTGGGAACATATTGAAGCATCTATTTCCAAATTGCAAGAGGCTATGAACCAAATAAAGGAAGAACAGAACAATCAAAGTAGCATGCTTTGCAAACTGCTTAAGGAACAAGAAGAGCAAGGGCGTGATTTAAGGGAACTGAAGCGCCAAAAATTAATCCTTGAAAAGCACCCCACAGACTAGAGGAACATCTACTTCTCAAAACACAGGTTGTTGAGTTTTAATTTTAGCTTTAACTCTGTGATAGTGTTATTATAGAAATTTACCTTAGGAGATATATATAGTAGTAGTAGTAATTAGTATATCTATTCTGGTTTTATTTCCAATTAAGTTATAATTTATTTTTCTCATCATCATCAGACATGAATAAAGGAGTAGATTTTTAGAATAAAGAAGTAATTTATATTTTTCGAGTTCTTAATAATAAAAATTATAATTAATTACATGTGGTGGCAATACTTTTTGTTCTCTGAACGAATGCTTAAACAGTGCATAATTTTTATCTTGAATTTTATGAATATTGGCTCCTGAAAGAATTAGGAACACGAAAAATATTATTGATGATCTGAAAAATCATGAAATTGATTCTTGAAGCAAGAAAAAGCAGTGAAAAAAAAAAATTCAAGGCTTTGAGCATCAGTGGATAGGAGGGCCCAAGGAAGTAATTCCAGGCCTAAGCGGCTAAATCAAGCTGTCCCTAACCATGTGCTTGTGGCATGCAGGTCCAAGTTAAAAACTTGAGACTGAGTGGTTAAAGTCGTGATCCAAGGCAAAAAGAGTGTGCTTAAGAGCTCTGGATACCTCTAACTGGGGACTTTAGCAAAGCTGAGTCACAATCTGAAAAGGTTCACCCAGTCATGTGTCTGTGGCACTTATGTATCTGGTGGTAATACTGGAAAACAAAGTGCTTAGGGCAACGGCCAAGACTCATAAAGTAACTGTGTTCAAGAATCAACATACTACACTAGGAGAATCAATAATACTATCTGAATTCTGAGTTCCTATAGATGCCAATCATTATGAATTTCAAAGAATAAAGGGAGATGCCAAAACTGTTCAGAAACAAAAAGCTACAAGCCCTGCTCATCTAATAAGAATTTGAGCTCCACTTAAAAAACTCTAAAATATTATTACTTCTTAATTTCTGTTAAAACCTATTTTATTTATCTAGTTGCTTGGGGACAAGCAACAATTTAAGTTTGGTGTTGTGATGAGCGGATATTTTATACGCTTTTTGGGGGTAGTTTCATGTAGATTTTAGTATGTTTTAATTAGTTTTTAGTAGAATATCATTAGTTTTTAGGCAAAAATCATATTTCTGGACTTTACTATGAGCTTGTGTGTTTTTCTATGATTTCAGGTATTTTCTGGCTGAAGTTGAGGGACCTGAGCAAAAATCTGATTCAGAAGTTGAGAATGGATTGCAGATGCTGTTGGATTCTGACCTCCCTGCACTCAAACGCATTTTTTTGGAGCTACAAAAGTCCAATTGGCGCGTTCTCAATTGGGATGGAAAGCTATCATCTTGGGCTTTCCAGCAATATGTAATAGTTCATACTTTGCCCAAGATTTGAAGGCCCAAACTGGCGTTAAACGCCAGCCAAAGACCCTTTTCTGGTGTAAAACGCCGGAACTGGCACCAAAACTGGAGTTAAACGCTCAAACTAGCATCTAAGCTGGCGTTTAACTCCAAAAAAGGCTTATGCACGTGTAAAGCTCAATGCTCCGCCCAAGCACACACCAAGTGGGCCCCAAAAGTGGATTTCTGCACTATCTGCACTTAGTTACTTATTTTCTGTAATCCTTAGTAACTAGTTTAGTATAAATAACACTTTTTACTATTGTATTCCAATCAGCTTATGCCATTTTGCACATTTGGGAGGCTGGTCATTCGTCCATGCCTAGACCTTTTTCTCTTATGTATTTTCAACGGTGGAATTTCTACACCTCATAAATTAAGGTGCAGAGCTCTGCTGTTCTTCATGAATTAATGCAAGTACTATTGTTTCTCTTTCAATTCACGCTTACTTCTTCTCCAAGATATACTCTCGTACTTAATTCAATTAAGTCAGAATGAAGGGGTGACTCGTGACAATCACCCACTATCTTCGTTACTCGCTTAGCCAAGATCCGAGTGCCTGACAACCACAAGTGGTCTACATGATGTTCAACGTAGTCATTGGACGACAGCCGGAGTATAGTCTCTTGGGTCTCTGATCCACGGATTTGACTTGCCTTTCCTGACAATAGAGCATTCGAATATGTGAGATTAGAACCTTCATGGTAGAGGCTAGAACCAATTGGCAGCATTCCCGAAATCTAGAAAGTCTAAACCTTGTCTGTGGTATTCTGAGTAGGATCTGGGACGGGATGCCTGTGACGAGCTTCAAACTCACGAATGTTGGACGCAGTGACAGTGTGCAAAAGAATAGAGAGATTCTATTCCGACACAAGTGAGAACTGACAGATGATTAGCCGTGCGGTATCTGTGCCTGGTATTTTTCATCCGAGATGAGAAATCTGACAGTTGATTAGCCGTACAGAAATCGTAGCGGGACAATTTTCACTAAGAGGACGAATGGTAGCCATTGTCAATGGTGATCCACCAACATACAGCTTGCCATGGAAGGGATCACGCAATATTGGATGAAGACAATAGGAAAGCAGAGGTTCAGAAGCAACAAAGCATCTCCAAACGCTTATCTGAAATTCCCACCAATGAATTACATAAGTACCTTTATTTTAATTTATGTTTTATTTATCTTTCAATTATCAAAACTCATAACCAATTGAATCCGCCTGACTAAGATTTATAGGATCACCATAGCTTGCTTCAAGCCGGTAATCTCCGTGGGATCGACCCTTACTCGCGTAAGGTTTTATTACTTGGATGACCCAGTGCACTTGCTGGTTAGTTGTACCAGAGTTGTGAAAAGTTTGAATCACAATTCCGTGCACCAAACAGCAATGTGCCAACAAGTGTAAGCCAAGAGCATAGTTGTCCAAGTTCTACTCAACTCATAATCAACCAAGGGCAGCAACAAAATATTCAACTCACAGATAAAGAGACTCAAACAGGGCAAGATGACACAACTTTGCCTACTCCTGAAACTACCCTACAAAATGAAAGTGCAATGTTGGAGCAAGTAATATCAACAAAGGATAAGAGAATTCCAGGAGTAAAGGCTACAACAATTGATGAATTCTTAAAAGAAAATGGGATAGACGTGGAAATTGAAGGACCAAGCACTGAACTAAGTGAGGACGGGGAAGAAAGCATGGCACTTGATGAAGACTATTATCAACATGTGATGGAGGACATTTATGATGAAGAAGGTACTATTTACTATTTTTCTATCTTTTCTTGTAAATTGTAATGCTTCTTTTTTCAATTGGCATCACTAATTAGTCCTTAATCTCTTTCCTAATGAATGAAACTAGGAAAGCCAAAGAAGAAGAAAACCCGTGGAAAATAACTTTCAAGGAGATTTATGCAAGGACTATGGAACAGCGGGAAGAAGTCACTTTTGATATTGGACAGCCCGTAGGACCAACTGACCAAAGTGTTTCTAATTTAACTAGTTTTGTTGGCACTATTGGTAGAAATAAAAGTTTCGTTAGTCTTTTCTGCACTAGTTGGCATGCTGTTTCTCCTAAATCTAAGAAGTTCATGTGGGACTATGTTAACGTAAGATACTCGGTAATTATTGACTTCGATTTTTTTATTCATCACAAGAGCATATAACAATTACTTATAATCATGCAAACCAAGTTTATCCTCCCAGATAGTGGAGAAAAGTGGGTAATGTAAGCGATTCGAGATGCTTGGAAGCGATTCAAAGGAAAGAATAAGCAGAAGCACTTCGTTCCCTATTATACTATTGAAGATATGGTGAAGAATTGACCTCCACAAGTACCAGAAAGTCAATTCATAAAAATGACCTATTATTGGAGTTGGTGTACAAAATTGTGATAATCAACAATGGCGCCAAAGACTTGGAGCTCTCAAACGTGAATCACACTTTGTCAAAACATCGCACAACTAACCAGCAAGTGCACTGGGTCGTCCAAGTAATAAACCTTACGTGAGTAAGGGTCGATCCCACGGAGAATGTCTGCTTGAAGCAAGCTATGGTCACCTTGTAAATCTCAGTCAGGCGGATTCAAATGGGTGATAGAGTTTTCATAATTAAAAGATAAATAAACATAAAAAAAGATAGAGATACTTATGTAATTCATTGGTGGGAATTTCAGACAAGCGTATGGAGATGCTCCATCCCTCTTGAATCTCTGCTTTCCTACTACCTTCATCCAATCCTTCATACTCCTTTCTATGGCAAGCTGTATGTTGGGCATCACTGTTGTCAATGGCTACTTCTTGTCCTCTCAGTGAAAATGGTCCAAAATACGCTGTCACCACACAGCTAATCATCTGTCGGTTCTCACTCATGTTAGAATATGATCCATTGATCCTTTTGCATCTATCACTACACCCAACACCCGCGAGTTTGAAGCTCGTCACAGTCATCCCTTCCCAGATCCTACTCATAATACCACAGACAAGGTTTAGACTTTCCGGATCTCAGGAATGGCCGCCAATAATTCGAGCTTATACCACGAAGACTCCGATCTTTTGGAATGGAGGCTAAGAGATACACGCTCAATCTTAAGTAGAACGGAAGTGGTTGTGACTCACACGTTCATAGGTGAGTGATTATGAGTGTCACGGATCATCATATTCATCAGGTTGAAGTGCGAGTGAATATCTTAGAACAAGAATAAGCTTGAATTGAATAGAAAATAGTAGTAATTGCATTAATACTCGAGGAACAGCAAAGCTCCACACCTTAATCTATGGTGAGTAGAAACTCCACAGTTGAAAATACATAAGTGGTCTGGAGGTCCAGGCATGGCCGAATGGCCAGCCTCCCTGTTCCGAGGGTTACCTGAAACTATAGGTCGATCTCGGTCGAGATCTTCTGCGTTGGTCGGATCCGATGTTTCTGGTGGGTATATAGTCGCCGGAGCTAGTGTGTCCGACTTGTGATACTGAAAGTGCTGCTGATCCTTCGTCCCCAGAGGGTGGAAGGTACCTGCAAGGGACTCCGATGCTTAAGTTAGGAAGGGTATTAAGCAGGTATTGAGTAGAATCAGAGTATGAGTTATACCTGGGTGCTCCAGTGTATTTATAATGGTGTGGAGTGACCTTTTTGGATAGGATAAGTTAGTTATCTTATCTTATCTTATCTTCTGAGTGAGGTCATCTTATCTTCAGGGGAACCGCCCTCCTTTTGTAGGCTTGGGCTGCCTTAGGATCTGGGGCGTGTTCCTCTATTTGGGCCCTTTGTTTGGGCCTTCTCGTGACTTGGCCGAGCTCTTTGAGAACAGGTCAGATTGTCCTGACCTGAAGAGGTCGGTCGCTTTGTCTGTAGAACATCCCGGGTCGGACAACTTGACTCAGGATATGAACAGTGCCCTTGCTTGAGCTTTGTCTTCTTTTTTGAGGTCGAGTCCTTGACTTCGGTCCTTCTTTGTTGAAGCTGAACTCAAGCATTTTGTTGATTCTTTTTGTAGCAGCTTTGAATGTAGAACGTTTCCTCTAAAAGACGCGCGCTTTTATATCGGCACTTTTTTGGGAACGTGCGAGGGTTTAATGCCTTCTTTAACTTGAGCATTAATTGCCCCGTTTCCCCTAGGCTCTTTACTTCTGATTTTGAAAACTCAAAAAATGGTTTCTCTCCTTTTATTTTCCTTGTAACCTCTTCGCAACTTTTTCCTCTTCTCTCTTCGCTCTCTGTCTTTCACTTGTGCTTCTGCTTCTTGGCGTTTGCGGTGTCGCTTGGCGGTTTCCTGGGCAACTTCCGTTCCTGCACTTTTTTGAAGCTTCTTCCGTCTCCAGGTTAGTCCCATTTCGTGCTTTCTCTTTGATTTTGGCTTTGTGATGAGGTTTTGATTTTGATCCTCCCTACCAAAAAAGTTTGGATCTTTCTGTTTTCATTGCGCCCTAGATTTGTTGAAATGTGCTTTCTGAGAGCTTTTCTATCTTCTGCATGATCCTTTTTGCTTTCGCTGGGTGCTTTTAGGGCTTTGCACCTTTTTTGTTGTTTCCGTTCTTGATACTGCTTGTCCACAACTGTTCCTTGTTTATTTGAAATTTGCTTTTGTCTGCTCTTAAAAAAGGTTGCATCTTTAATGGTCTCTACTTGGCGTGCCTGATGTTTGGGAATGCTCCTTGCTTGGTAGACTGTAATGGTTTTCTGTGTTTTTGATGAAAAGTGTTTGCTGTTTTTGAATTCTTTTTTGAGAAATGCTGGAATGCAAGCTGTAGGTTTTTTCTAGAAACCTTGCTTTGTTACTGCCTCAAAAGGATGCCACAGGACTTTGGTTTAAGTCTTGGGGGTTTTCCTTTTCTTTCTTTCATCGCCTGAGAAGTATTGTCTGAGTTGTTTTCTCCCTTTGTCCGAGATGTTTATAGTAACCCCATCTTCTTTTCTTACTTGTAGGATTAGTTGGCCTCATGTCTTCTCGCAATAACATTGTAGAGATGTCTTCCAGAGTTCCCAAGGGGATGTCCGATTGGCTGGACTCCCTTGTTTTGTTGTGAGTTTCAGTTGTGGATGCTGAGTTTTGTACAGAACTGAGGAAGCACCATAGGATTTGTGGTAACAATGCCCGTGAGGAGGATTACAAGCTTGTTGCTCCTGATTCTGACGAGAGAGTACGCTTTCCGACTTCTGTTGAAGGAGAACGTCCCTTCTTTTATGCTTATGAATACTTCTTCAGTCAGTTGAACGTTTCTTTTCCTTTTACTGCTTTCGAGACCGACCTGTTGTGGTCGTGTAACATTGCTCCATCCCAGCTTCACCCAAATTCCTGGGATTTTATTAAAATTTTTCAACTTCTCTGTCGTGAATTAGATGTAACACCTTCCCAGACTCTTTTCCTTTATTTGTTTGTTTCCGCCAAGCCTGGTGGTTCTTCAAAAAAGAAAGCTTCTTGGGTTTCTTTCTGGTCCGCCCAGGGCCATAAAGTGTTTGCGATGTATGATGAGTCCTTTAAGGACTTCAAGAACTACTTCTTTAAAGTTTGAGCTGTTGAGGGGGCCCGCCCCTTTTTTCTTGATGAAAATGATGAGCCCTCCTTCCCTCTAGAGTGGCAGAAGGATGTAAGAGTGTCTCGCTACACTTGGGAGATGCTTGATGATGTTGAACGCGCTTTTGTAGTTGTTCTTGAGGATCTCTAGGGGAAACCACCCCATCTTGATACAAAAAGATTTTTGAATGATTCGTCCTTAGTTCGGACTGCTTTGGGTATTTGTTTGTCTATTTGCCTGACTTGTTTCTATACTTATTTCCTTTTTCTTCCTCTTTTGTAACTTTTTGTCGTGGCTGTTTTTGTGTTTTGTAGAGATGTCAAAGAACAACGACTCCATGAAGGCCTTCAAAAGGGCAAAGAAGGCAACTGCTATTCTGAACATCTCGGCCAAGGTGGCCGGTGAGGAATCTTCACAGGTCCCCGTGAAGCCTCCTGTGCCGAGTTCCCTTGGTCCAAATAAAGTAATTCATACTCCTCGGTTTCATCAGGTCGATCCTCCTCAGACTTCAACCGCTGCTTCTGGTGTCCCTCCCTTAAAGAGGCAAAAAACATCCGAGCCTTTTAATCTGGATGCCCCAGACTTTGATGCTATCGAGTTTGTTGACCAGCAAATTACCCCCTATGGTGGGCTTTCCATGGACGATGTGTCTCTTCTTCGGAATCTGGATTTTATCACCAAAAGTAGTGTGAAGATGACTCATATAGGTGCGGCTATTTTCTGAATAGTTCAGGGGATTCCGATTCATGCCACAAAATCTTTTACAGAGGAGGCCAAGTCAGAATTTGATCGGATCAAGGGTCTGAAGGAGGAGTTGGAGGTGAAGTTGGCAAAGGTGGAGAAGGAGCTGGAGGGTGAAAAGGCCAGTTCTATTGCCTTGGCTGCTTCTTTGAAGCTGGCCGAGGACATGGCACTGAAACATAAGGATAGCTATGTCTCGGCTTATAGGGAATTGATGCATCTTCGGGAGGATTTGGAAACTGCTCGGATTAATTATGGTGAGCTTCAGGGTCACCTTGTGGGTAGCGTAACTGCCTCCTCCGAGAACCTGATGGAGCAGTTCCGGGTTGTTGCTCCTGATGCCAACTTGACTCTCATCAGCCTGGACAATGTCGTGAGGGATGGTAAGATTGCCCCTGATGACCAGGATGATGATGAGACTGATCCTCCCTCAATGCCTTCTCTTAAGGTGTCGACCTCCTCTGTTCCTCCCGTTACATCTGATCCGGATTGCCAGATTCTGAACCGGAATGATGGAACCGTAGATGCCGTGCCCCTTCAGACTCGCCCTCCTTCTCCCTGTACTGATACTGCCGGGAAGGCTCCTGATCTTAGCTGATTTTTTTTCTGAATGTTTGTGTAAATAGCCTGATTTGTGGGCTTTTGAACTTGTTTTTGTAAATGGTGTTTTATTGACTGTTGATACTCTAGTTGTTTCTAGCAACTTATTTTGAAAACAAAATGGTTTCTCTGAGGTTGATTTCGGTGGCCTCTTTGAAGCTTTATCGCACTATGCTTTCATTGTGCTTTAGCAGGGTGTCTGTTGGAATCTTGTTGCTTGGCCTCTTTGGATTGCTTTCGTACTTTTGTTTGTAGCTTGGATCCTTTTGAGGTCGTGACTTGCGGGGGGTCCAACTTATTTTTTGGTTTTCCTTGCTTTTGTTTTGTATTTTTAGCGCCTTATAACCGATTTCTTTTGTGTTGGTCCCTTTCTAAGTTATTTTTGTAATTCTCTTTTCTGGGCCTCTGCCAGGTCTCTTTAAGGGATTTACTTTTATAACTTCATTTTTGTAGGATACCGACTTCGTTAGGTCGATCTCTTCTAAGTTGTTTGTAATCCTCTTTCTTGGACCTTTGGTAGGTCTCTTTCAGGGATTACTTTTACAACTTGTTTTGTAGGAAACTGACTTCGTTAAGTCGATCTCTTCTAAGTTGTTTTTGTAATCCTCTTTTTTGGACCTTTGGTAGGTCTCTTTCAGGGATTACTTTTACAACTTGTTTTGTAGGAAACCGACTTCGTTAGGTCGATCTCTTTTAAGTTGTTTTTGTAATCCTCTTTTTTGGACCTTTGGTAGGTCTCTTTCAGGGATTACTTTTACAATTTGTTTTGTATGAAACCAACTTCGTTAGGTCGATCTCTTCTAAGTTATAGCAATTCCTCTTTAATAGGGTTGGCCAGACCTCTTTCCATGGATTTGCTGATAACTTGGACTGGTTTGATCCGATTTTTTTAATATTTGGCCAGTCTCTTTTTTTTAAGTTATTATATAGCAATCCATAAGACCTCGTCAGGTTCTTTTTCAGGATCACTTTCGATAACTTCTTGCATTATTCTGTGTTCATCTTTTGCCGATTTGTAGATTGTGGTTTTTGTCCTGGTTTAATCGACCTTTGGGTGAATCGCGTTTTCACCTTTGTCGGTCGATTATTCCTATCAAGATCGTATAGTGAATCTGTTCTTCACTTCTTGTTCGATCTGTTGCTTTATAATCGGACGATGAATGCTTCAGATTAATGCGTCTTGAGTATTTGTAGAATATCTGAAATGTATTTTTATTTAAAGAAAGTGCAAATATATACAGGCCGGAGTTTTTTATGCCCTTAAGTCGGATTAAATCTTAATCTTGATGCCTCAGTAAAAAACCTTTTCAGAAAAAAGAGTGCGTCTTGTGATGAGACTTTTATCTAACTATAGTACCTTCTCATGTTACAGGCATGCCATGATCTGGGGAGTTCTCATCCCTCGAGTTCGGATAGTCTATAGTAGCCCTTCCCAAGTACTTCTGTGACTCGGTAGGGTCCTTTCCAATTAGCTGCCAGCTTTCCTTCTCCAGGTCGAGTTGTTCCAATATCATTTCGGATTAAGATGAGATCGTTCTCTGCGAAATCCCTTGGCACTACCCTCTAATTATACCTGGAAGCCATTTGTCGCTTTAATGCCTCTTCTATAATCCGAGCTCTTTCTTGGATTTCTGGAAGTAGGTCGAGCTCTTCTCTTTGAGAATTTGTTTGCTCATTGTAGTGGACTACTCGGGGAGATCCTTCTTCGACCTCTATTGGAATCATTGCCTCCACTCCGTATGTTAGTCGGAATGGTGATTCGTTCGTGGTGGAATGGGGGTCATCTGATACGCCCATAGGACTTGTGGAAGTTCCTCGGCCCAAGCCCCCTTTGCTTCTTGCAGTCTACGCTTCAACCCGACCAATATGACTTTGTTGGCCGCTTCGCCTTGTCCATTGGCTTGGGGATGTTCAACGGAGGTGAACTGGTGTTTTATATTCAAGTCGGCCACTAACTTTCTGAAGCCTGCATCTGTGAATTGGGTGCCATTGTCTGTGGTGATGGAGTATGGGATCCCAAACCTTGTAACGATGTTCCTATATAGGAATTTTCGGCTTCTTTGAGTAGTAGCATTGGCTAGGGGTTCTGCCTCGATCCATTTTGTGAAATAGTCTACTCCTACTACGAGGAATTTTACTTGTCCCAATCCCTGTGGGAAGGGTCTGAGAAGATCGAGTCCCCATTTTGCAAATGGCCAGGGTGAGGTCACGCTAATGAGTTTTTCTGGCGGCGCGATGTGAAAGTTGGCATGCTTTTGACATGGTGGACATGTCTTTACAAATTCTGTAGCTTCCTTTCATAGAGTTGGCCAATAGAATCCTGCCCGGAGTACTTTTTTTGTGAGAGCTTGTGCTCCGAGATGGTTGCCACAAATGCCGCTGTGTAGTTCTTCCAAGACTTCCTTTGTATTGGATGTCGGGACGCATTTTAACAATGGTGTTGAGATCCCTCTTTTGTATAGGATGTTTGTTTATGATAGTGTAGTACTGTGCCTCCCTTTTTAACCTCTTTGCCTTCTTTTCATCTGTGGGAAGTGCTTCTGTTTCGAGGTAGTTAATTATGGTGGTCATCCATCCTTGATATCGACCTGTTATGGCTAGGATTTTTTCTTCTTCCGAAATTGATGGGTTCTGTAGTATTTCCTGGATGAGGCTTCTATTGTTGCCCCCTGGTTTGGTGCTGGCTAGCTTTGAGAGTGCGTCAGCTCGGGCATTTTGCTCGCGGGGTATGTGGCAGATCCTATATTCTCCAAGTTGTCCGAGCTGTTCTTTGGTTTTATCCAAATATTTTTTCATGGTAGGGTCCTTGGCTTGGTAGCTTCCCATTATTTGTGAGGTAACGACTTGTGAGTCACTATAGATGTTGAGTTTCTGAGCTCCAACTTCCCTAGCCAGCTTCAAACTAGCTAATAACGCTTCGTGTTCTGCCTGGTTGTTTGATGCCGGGAATCCGAATTTCAGGGAAAGCTCAAGTTGGGTTCCTTGGTTGCTTTCGATTATCACACCTACACCGCTTCCGGCTTTATTTGAGGAACCGTCCACGTATATGTTCCACTCTATGGGGATTTCTGTGGTGTCTGTGAATTCTGCAATGAAGTTGGCCAGGTATTGTGATTTGATGGCTGTCCGTGCCTCGTATTGGAGGTCAAACTCGGACAACTCGATTGCCCACTGTAGGATTCTTCTTGCTAGATCTGTTTTCTGCAGTATTCCTTTTATGGGCTGGTTGGTCCAAACTTTGATGGTGTGTGCTTGGAAGTATGGGCGAAGTCGTCGGGATGTGAGTATCAAAGCGTAGGCGAACTTCTCTATTTTCTGGTAGTTCAGCTCTGACCCCTGTAGTGCTTTACTAATGAAGTAGACGGATTGTTGTCCCCCTTCATCTTCTCTAATTAGTGCTGAGGCTATTGCCCGACTTCCTACAGCGAGGTATAGTATGAGTGGTTCCCCCTTTCGTGGTCGACATAGGATGGGGGGCTATCCCAGGAATTCTTTAAAGTCTCGGAAGGCTTGTTCACATTCCGTTGTCCACTCGAAGTTTTTTCCCTTCCTTAAGGTAGCGTAGAAGGGGAGGGATCTTATTGTTGACCCTGCTAGAAATCTGGACAAGGCCGCCAGTCTCCCATTGAGTTGTTGGATTTCTTTGACGCAGGTCGGGCTTTTCATGTTGAGTATGGACTGGCATTTATCTGGATTTGCCTTGATTCCTCTTTGTGTGAGCATGAAGCCCAGGAATTTTCCTGCCTCTACTGCGAAGGTGCATTTAGCCGGGTTGAGTCGCATGTCGTGCTTCCGTATGGTATTGAACACTTGAACTAAGTCGGTTAGTAATGTTTCTTCACTTTGTGTCTTTATCAACATGTCGTCCACATAGACCTCCATGATTTTTCCGATGTGGTCTGAAAAGACTTTATTCATTAGCCTTTGATAAGTGGCTCCCGCATTCTTGAGGCCGAAAGGCATTACGATATAGCAATAATTTGCTTTTGGTGTAAGAAACGAGGTCTTTTCTTGATCCGGTGGATACATTGGAATCTGGTTGTAGCCTAAGTATGCATCCATGAATGAGAGATACTTATATCCTAATGAGGCATCGACTAGAGCATCGATGCTTGGGAGTGGATAAAGGTCTTTTGGGCAGGCATTGTTGAGGTCGGTGTAGTCGGTGCACATTCGCCACTTCCCATTTGACTTTTTCACCAAGACGACGTTTGCAAGCCATAGTGGGTATTTAACTTCTCTTATGAACCCTGCCTCTAGTAGTGCCTGCACTTGTTCTTCTACAGCTTGAGACTGGTCTAGCTCAAGTTTTCTTCGTCTTTGTTGTACCGGCCGGGATCCCGGGTAGACTGCCAACTTGTGGCTCATTAGTTTGGGATCTATGCCCGGCATGTCGGCAGCTTTCCATGCGAAGAGATCAACATTATCTCGTAGAAATCGTATTAGCGATTCTTTTGCGTCTCCTTTCAGGATCGTGCCAATATTAGTTGTTTTGTCCGAGGTATCTCTAATCTGGACTTTTTCTATTTCTCCTTCGGGTCGTGGGCGGAGTTCTTCTCATCTCTAATCTCTGCCGAGTTCGATCGTGTGGAACTCTCCTCCTTCGCCTCGGAGATTTAGACTTTCGTTATAACAGCGACACGCCATCTTTTGATCTGCTTTTATTGTAGCTATCCCTTCTGTAGTTGGGAATTTCATACATAGATGTGGAGTTGAAACTATTGCTCCGAGTTGATTTAACGTTGTCCGACCTATTAAGGCATTGTAGGCTGAGCTTAAGTCGACCATGATATAATCTATCTTAAGTGTTCTGGATTGGTTCCCCTTTCCGAAGGTTGAATGTAACGATACGTATCCCAATGGCTGTACTGGGGTATCCCCAAGTCCGAACAGGTTGTTCGGGTATGCTCTTAGCTCTTTTTCTTCTAAGCCGAGTTTGTCGAAGGCAGTTTTGAATAAGATGTCGGCGGAGCTTCCTTGGTCAATTAATGTGCGGTGGAGGTTGGCGTTTGCCAATATGATTGTGATGACCATGGGGTCGTCGTGTCCTGAGATGATTCTGGATGCATCTTCTTTGGTAAACGTGATTGCTGGGATGTCTGGCACCTCTTTCTTGCTTTCAACATGATACACTTCTTTGAGGTGTCGCTTGTGGGATGATTTGGATATTCCTCCTCCGGCAAATCCACCGTGTATTACGTGGATATGTCTTTCCGGTGTGCGGGGTGATCGTTCAGATCGTCCGACATCTTCATCCCTTCTTCTTTTTCTTGGTTCTTCGTCCCGGTTGGCCAGGAACCGATCTAGTTTTCCTTCCTTAACTAATTTTTCTATGACGTTTTTCAAGTCAAAGCATTCGTTGGTGGAATGTCCTCGGACTCGATGGTACTCACAGTATTCGTTCCGATTTCCTCCTCCCCTTTTGCCTCTAAGTGGCCGAGCTGGGGGTATTTTTTCCGTATAGCAGACTTCTTTGTAAATATCTACCAGGGATACCCTAAGAGGGGTGTAGTTATGATATTTTTTGATTTTCTCTCCGGAGCGATCTTCTTTTTTCCTGGATTCTTTATCTTTATCTCGGTAGGCAGAACCGAACCTTGAGGCTTCCCCAAGTTGAGAATTCTCCTCTATGTTGATGTACTTCTACGTCCGTTCTTGTACTTCATCTAGGGATGTCGGGTACCTCTTTGATATAGATTGGCTAAATGGTCCTTCTCCTATGCCATTTATGAGACCCATAATGGCAGCTTCTGTTGGTAGATTTTGTATATCCATGCATGTTTTGTTGAATCTTTCCATGTAGTTGTGAAGACTCTCCTGTTCTCCTTGCTTGATCCCTAGTAGGCTGGGTGCGTGTTTAGCTTTGTCCTTTTGTATGGAAATCGGGCCAGGAACTTTTTGGCCAAGTCGTCGAAACTCGAGATGGATTTTGGAGGTAGGTTGTCGAACCATCTAATGGCTGTCTTGGTAAGAGTTGTTGGAAAGGCTTTGCAGCGAACCGCATCTGAGGCGTCAGTGAGGTACATTCTACTTCTGAAGTTGCTGAGATGGTGGTTGGGGTCTGAGGTGCTGTCATATAGAGTCATATTCGGAAGTTTGAAATCTTTTGGGATTTTGGTTTTCATAATTTCCCTGGTGAATGGATCTTGATCTTTCTGAAAGCTATCCTCTGTGGAGGGTCGTGTAGCTTTAGTTTTGAGATCGGCTTCGAGTTTCATAAGCTTTTCTTCTAATTCTCGGTGCCGCCTTATCTCCCGACGTAGATCCTCTTCTTTTTCGCGTTGATGTTGGGCTTCTTTCTCAAGTTGCTTCAATCAATTTTGAAGTGCTTCTATCGCCCCAGGATTTGATGAATTTTTGTCTCCATTGGATTCTGGAGTATCTTTAAGTATAGCATCCGTGTTTTTGTGTGGCGTTCTATCTTCCAAACCTGAGTCGTGGTCGTTGTCATGGTTGTCCGCCATGGTGTTGGGATGACTTCCAGGTTCCCCGGCAACGACGCCAATGTTCCGAGGGTTACCTGAAACTATAGGTCGATCTCGGTCGAGATCTTCTTCATTGGTCGGAGCCGATGTGTCTGGTGGGTATATAGTCGCCGGAGCTAGTGTGTCCGACTTGTGATACTGAAAGTGCTGTTGATCCTTCGTCCCCGGAGGGTAGGGGGTACCTGCAAGGGACTCCGATGCTTAAGTTAGGAAGAGTATTAAGCAGGTATTAAGTAGAATCAGAGTATGAGTTATACCTGGGTGCTCCAGTGTATTTATAATGGTGTGGAGTGACCTTTTTGGATAGGATAAGTTAGTTATCTTATCTTATCTTATCTTTTGAGTGAGGTCATCTTATCTTCAGGGGAACCGCCCTCCTTTTGTAGGCATGGGCTGCCTTAGGATCTGGGGCGTGTTCCTCTATTTGGGCCCTTTGTTTGGGCCTTCTCGTGACTTGGCCGAGCTCTTTGAGAACAGGTCGGATTGTCCTGACCTGAAGAGGTCGGTCGCTTTGTCTGTAGAACATCCCGGGTCGGACAACTTGACCCAGGATATGAACACTCCCCAAATATGAAAATGTGTTATCCAGAATTGTCTCTATGATCCGAAGATGAAAATACAATAGTAAAAGGTCCTATTTATAATGAAACTAGCTACTAGGGTTTATAGAAATAGGTAAATGATGCAGAAATCCACTTCCGGGCCCACTTGGTGTGTGCTTGGGCTGAGCATTAGGCTTCACACGTGTAGAGGCTTCTCTTGGAGTTAAACACCAGCTTTTATGCCAGTTTGGGCATTTAACTCCAACTTTTATGCCAGTTCTGGCATTTTGACGTCAGAAAAGGACAGAGAACTAGAATTTTGATGCCATTTTACGTCGTCAAAACTCGTACAAAGTATAGACTATTATATATTGCTGGAAATCTCTGGATGTCTACTTTCCAACGCAATTGAGAGCGCACTATTTGGAGTTCTATAGCTTCAGAAAATCCACTTCGAGTGCAGGGAGGTCAGAATCCAACAGCATATGCAGTTCTTTGTCAGCCTCTGAATCAGATTATTGCTCAGGTCCCTCAATTTCAGCCAGAAAATACCTGAAATCACAGAAAAACATACAAACTCATAGGTCCCCAAGCAACTGAAAACAAAATAGGATAAAAAGAAGAGAATATACAATGAATCCTATATTACCAATAAAATGTAGTTCTAATTAGATAAGCGGGGCTTGTTGCTTTTTGCTTCTGAACAATTTTGGCATCTCACTTTTTTCTTTGAAATTCAGAATGATTGGCATCTATAGGAACTTAGAATTTTAGATAGTGTTATTGATTCTCCTAGTTCAATGTGTTAATTCTTGAACACAACTATTTTATGAGTCTTGGCCATGACCCTAAGCACTTTGTTTTCCAATATTACCACCGGATACATAAATTCTACAGACACATAACTGGGTGAACCTTTTCAGATTGTGACTCAGCTTTGCTAAAGTCTCCAATTAGAGGTGTCCAGAGTTTTTAAGCACACTCTTTTGCTTTGGATCATGACTTTAACCACTCAGTCTCAAGCTTTTCACTTGGACCTTCATGCCACAAGCACATGGTTAGGGATAGCTTGATTTAGCCGCTTAGGCCTGAATTTTATTTCCTTAGGCCCTCCTATCCATTAATGCTCAAAGCCTTGGATCATTTTTACCCTTGTCTTTTGGTTTAAAGGGCTATTGGCTTTTTCTGCTTGCTTTTTCTTTTTTTCTTTTCTCTCTTTTTTTTGCCAAATTTTTTTTTGAATACTGCTTTTTCTTGCTTCAAGAATCAATTTCATGATTTTTCAGATTATCAATAACATTTTTCTTTGTTCATCATTCTTTCAAGAGCCAACAACTTTAACATTCATAAACAACAAGATAAAAAATATGCACTGTTCAAGCATTCATTCATAGAACAAAAAGTATTGCCACCACATCAAAATAATTAAACTAGTTTCAAGATAAAATTTGAAATCCAAGTACTTCTTGTTCTTTTGTAATTAAGCACATTTTTCATTTAAGAGAGGTGAAGGATTCATGGAGTTATTCATAGCTTTAAGACATAGACACTAGACACTAATGATCATGTAGTGAAGACACAAACATAGATAGAACATACAACATAAAGCCAAAAACAAAAAAATAAATAGACAAGGAGATTAAGGAATGAGTCCACCTTAGTGAGGGTGGCGTCTTCCTCCTCTTGAAGAACCAATGGTGCTCTTGAACTCCTCTATGTCTCTTCCTTGTCTTTGTTGCTCCTCCCTCGTAGCTCTTTGATCTTCTATAATCTCATAGAGAATGATGGAGTGCTCTTGGTGTTCCACCTTTAATTGGTCCATGTTGTAACTCAGGCTTTCCAAAGAAGTGTTGAGTTGCTCCCAATAATTGTGTGGAGGAAATTGCATCCCTTGAAGCATCTCAGGAATGTCTTGATGAGGGACTTCCCCATGCTCTTGTTGAGTGCCATGAATGGGCTCTCTAGTTTGCTCCATCCCCTTTTTAGTGATGGGCTTGTGAGATGAATCTCTCTATCTCCCATAACTCAGAGGTGGAAGCAATTGCCTTCCCTTTCCTCTTTTCAGAGGTTTCTCTGGCTTTAGGTGCCATAAATGGTTATGGAAAAACAAAAAGCAATGCTTTTACCACACCAAACTTAAAATATTTGCTCGTCCTCGAGCAAAAGAAGAAGGAAAGATGTAGAAGAAGAAGAAAATGGAGGAGATGTAGGGTGTATAGAGTTCGGCCAAGAGGGGAAGAAGGTGTTTGTGATGTGTGAAAATAAAGGTGTGAAGTGGGTATTTATAAGGAGAGTGGCCGAATGGTTTGGGTGGGTTTGGGAGGGAAATGGTTTTGAATGTTGAAGGTGAGTGGTTTTTTTTTTTTTGGGGAAGAGTGTTGTAGAAAGGTGTGAAGAGGAAAGAGAGTGAGTTGAGGTTGGTGGGGATCCTGTGGGGTCCACAGATCCTGAGGGGTCAAAGAATTCTTCATCCCTGCTCCAATTGGGCGTTCACAATGCCTTAGAGTGCAATTTTGGCATTTAAACACCAGTTTGCTACCCTGTTTTGGCGTTTAAATGCCAGCTTTCCTTTCTATTCTGGCTTCTAAACCCCAGTTTGTTGCCCTGTTTTGGCATTTAAACGCCAGTCTGGTGCCCTATTCTGGCGTTTAAACGCCCAGAAAGGTGTCGGATTAGGCGTTTAAACGCCCATTTTGCTACTCTTACTGGCGTTTAAACGCCAGTAAGTCCTTCCTCCAGTGTGTGTTATTTTCAATGCTATTTTTTTATTTTTTTCTTTATTTTTGTAATTGTCTTTATGACTTCACATGATCATCAACCTAAAGGAAAACAAAATAACATAGATAAAATTAAAATAAAATTGGGTTGCCTCCCAATAAACGCTTCTTTAATGTTAGTAGCTTGACAGTGAGATCTCATGGAGTCTCACAGATGATCAGAGTATGGTTGAGATCTCTCAACACCAAACTTAGAGTTTGGCTGTGGCCTCCCAGCACCAAACTTAGAGTTTGAATGTAGGGGCTCTGTTTGACTCTGTATTGGGAGAAGCTCTTCATGCTTACTCTCCATGGTTACAGATGGAGAACCTTGAGTCTTTACTACAAGGCATTCTTCATTCACATGAAGGATTAACTCCCCTCTGTCAACATCAATCACAGCTCTTGTTGTGGCTAGGAAGGGTCTTCCAAGGATGATGGATTCATCCTCATCCCTCCTAGTGTCTAGGATTATGAAATCAGCAGGGAAGTAAATGCCTTCAACCTTCACTAGCACGTCCTCTACTAGTCCATAAGCCTTTTTCATAGATTTATCTACCATCCCCAATGAGAATTTGGCACCCTGTACCTCATAGATTCCTAGTTTCTCCATTATAGAGAGTGGCATCATGTTTATCCCTGACCCCAGGTCACACAGAGCTTTTTCAAAGGTCATGGTGCCTATGGTACAGGGTATTAAGAATTTACCAGGATCCTATTTCTTTTGAGGTAAATTTTGCTGAACCAATGTATTCAGTTCATTAGTAAGCAAGGGAGGCTCTTCATCCCAAGTTTCATTACCAAACACCTTGGCATTCAGCTTCATGATTGCTCCTAAATATTGGGCAACTTGTCCTTCAACAATGTCTTCATCCTCTTCAAAAGATGAATAGTTATCAGAGCTCATGAATGGTAAGAGGAGGTCCAAGGGAATCTCTATGGTCTCTGTATGAGCCTCAGATTCCTTTGGTTCCTCATTAGGGAGTTCTGTACTGACCATTTGACGTCCCCTAAGGTCTTCCTCATTGGAATTCACGTCCTCCTCCTCCTCTAAGGTTTCGACCATGTTGATTATATCAATGGCCTTGCACTCTCCTTTGGGATTCTCTTCTGTATTGCTTGGGAGAGTGCTAGGAGGAGTTTCAGTAACCATTTTACTCAGCTGCCCCACTTGTGCCTCCAAATTTCTAATGAAGGATCTTGTTTCAGTCATGAAACTAAGAGTGGCCTTAGATAGATCAGAGACTATGTTTGCTAAGCTAGAAGGATTCTGCTCAGAATGCTCTGTCTATTGCTGAGATGATGATGGGAAAGGTTTGCTATTGTTAAACCTGTTTCTTCCACCATTGTTATTATTGAAGCCTTGCTTTTGTTGATCCTTCCATGAAAAATTTGGATGATTTTTCTATGAAGGATTATTGGTGTTGCCAAAGGCTTCACCCATGTAATTCACCTCTGCCATTGCAGGGTTCTCAGGATCATAAGCTTCTTCTGCAGAAGATGCTTCTTTAGTACTATTGGATGTGTTTTGCAATCCATTAAGACTCTGAGAGATCATATTGACTTGTTGGGTCAATATTTTGTTCTGAGCCAGTATGGCATTCAGAGCGTTAATTTCAAGAACTCCTATATTTTGAGGCGTCCTATTACTTACAGGATTCCTCTCAGAGGTATACATGAACTGGTTATTTGCAACCATTTCAATAAGTTCCTGAGCTTCTGCAGGCATTTTCTTTAGGCGAATAGATCCACCTGCAGAGTGGTCCAGTGACATCTTGGAAAATTTAGACAGACCATCATAGAATATATCTAATGTGGTCCATTCTGAAAGCATGTCAGAAGAACACTTTTTGGTTAGTTGCTTGTATCTTTCCCAAGCTTCATAGAGGGACTCACCATCTTTTTGTCTGAAGGTCTGAACATCCACTCTAAGCTTGCTCAGCTTTTGAAGAGGAAAGAACTTGGCTAAGAAAGCCATGACCAGTTTATCCCAAGAGTCCAGGCTATCTCTAGGTTGTGAGTCTAACCATGTTCTAGCTCTGTCCCTTACAGTAAAAGGGAAAAGCATAAGCTTGTAGACCTCAGGATCAACTCCATTGGTCTTAACAGTATCACAGATATGCAAGAACTCAGTTAAAAACTGATAAGGGTCTTCTGATGGAAGTCCATGAAACTTGCAGTTCTGTTGCAGTAGAGAAACTAATTGAGTCATTTCAGGTTCAGGATCAGCTTCAACAAGTATGCCTTTATCTTTGTTCCTGCTCATATGAAAGAGAAGAAAACAAAGAAAAGATGGAATCCTCTATGTCACAGTATAGAGATTCCTTGAGGTGTTAGAGGAAAATAAGAATAGAAGAAGGAGGTAGGTAAAATTTCGAACACACAAAGAGAGATGGAGTTCGAATTGACAGTGGAGGAGGAATGTTAGTGTTTAAATAGAAAAAGATAAGAGAGGGGGGAGAATTTTCGAAAATAAAAAGAATAAAATTTAAAATAAATTTTTGAAAAATTGGTTGTAGTTTTGAAAAAGATAAGAGATAGTAAAACAAACAAAAAGTCAATTAGTTAGGTGAAAAAGATTTGAAAATCAATTTTGAAAAGATAAGAAGTTAGAAAAGATTATGAAATTGATTTTGAAAAAGATATGATTTGAAAAATATATGTTTTAAAAGATATTTTTGAAAAACAAATTAAAAAGATTTGATTTTTGAAAAAGATATGTTTAAAAAGATATGATTTTGAAAAAGATATGATTGAAAATATTTGATTTGAAAAAGATTTGATTTTAAAAAAGAAATGAAAATTTGAAAAAGATTTGATTTGAAAACAAAATTCCTCTCCTTGTGTAATCCTGGCGTTAAACGCCCAGGAGCTGCATGTTTTGGGCGTTTAACGCCCAATTGCTGCATGGTTTGGGTGTTTAAATACTAGCCAGGAACGCCTAGCCAGGTACCCTGGCTGGCGTTTAAACGCTAGTTTTCCTTCTTCATTGGGCATTTTGAATGCCCAGCTTTTTCTATGTAATTCCTCTGCTTTATGTTCTTGGATCTTCATTTTGCTAAATCCTTTATTCAAGAAGATATGTTTTCAATTTTTAAAAACAGCAAAATGAGTCGAAACATATAATTCTTGGATCAAAACACAAGATATATGCAAGAACATTATGAATGTCAAGATGAACACCAAGAACAATCTTGAAGATCAAGATGAACATCAAGAACTCAGTTTTCTTAATGAAAGAAAACATGTAGGATACCAAACTTAGAACTTTCTCATGTTTGGGCCATATGAATGCAAAAATGCATATGTAGAACATCATGCAGTGCAAATCAATAAATCATGAAGATCAAACAAGGCAATTCATCAAGAACGACTTGAAGATCATCAAGAACAC
>NC_029778.3:53675521-53675711 GCF_000817695.3 Arachis duranensis
GATTCAGAGACTAAAAAGGACTGCAGATGCTGTTGGATTCTGACCTCCCTGCACTCGAAGTGAATTTTCTGGAGCTACAGACGCCTAATTGGCGCGCTCTCAACGACGTTGGAAAGTAGACATCCTGGGCTTTCCAGCAATATATGATAGTCCATACTTTGCCCAAGATTTGATGGCCCAAACCGGCGTC
>NC_029778.3:53676091-53676268 GCF_000817695.3 Arachis duranensis
AGTTTCTACACACCATAGATTAAGGTGTGGAGCTCTGCTGTACCTCCAGTATTAATGCAATTACTATTGTTCTTCTATTCAGATCGGCTCATTCTTGTTCTAAGATATTCATTTGCACCCAAGAACATGATGAATGTGATGATTATGTGACACTCATCATCATTCTCACTTATGAAA
>NC_029778.3:53676338-53677481 GCF_000817695.3 Arachis duranensis
GTGAAACCCTTGCATACAGCTTGCCATGGAAAGGAGTAAGAAGGATTGGATGAAGATAGTAGGAAAGCAGCGAGACGGAAGGGACCAAGCATCTTCATACGCTTATCTGAAATTCCCACCAATGAATTACATAAGTATCTCTATCTTTATCTCTATGTTTTATTCATCATTCATAACCATTTGAGTTTGCCTGACTAAGATTTACAAGGTGACCGTAGCTTGCTTCATACCAACAATCTCTGTGGGATCGACCCTTAGTCGCGTAAGGTTTATTACTTGGACGACCCAGTACACTTGCTGGTTAGTTGTGCGAAGTTGTGTTTATGCCATGGTATTGAACACCAAGTTTTTGGATTCATCACCGGGGTTTATTTGAGTTGTGACAAGTAATGATCACAATTTCGTGCACCAAGTTTTTGGCGCCGTTGCCGGGGATTGTTCGAGTATGGACAACTGACGGTTCATCTTGTTGCTTAGATTAGGTATTTTTCTTCAGAGTTCTTAATGAATTCTAGTGTTTCAAGGTGATGTTCTTATCATCACCAAAGCTGATTGATCTTCATCAATTTAGCTCTTGAATGCAATGTTCTGCTGAAGCTTGGCTGGCCATGTCTAATTCCTTTAGACTGAAGCTTTAGACTAACATTGCATGATTCCTGGAATTCTCATTAAGAATTTTGATACCTTTATTTTCTTTTTCCACTTAATTTTCGAAAAATCCAAAAAATTTTTTACAAAATCATAAAAACCAAAAATATTTTATGTTTCTTTTTGAGTCTAGTGTTTCATTTTAAGTTTGGTGTCAATTGCATGTTTCTGTTCTTCTTGCATTCATGCATGTGTCTTCATTAATCCTCAAGTTGTTCTTGATGATTTCATTGCTCTGATTTGTAAATTCTCTTGACTTGAGTGTTTATGTGTCTCATATGCATTCTCATCTTGTTAGTGTCAGTAGTATACAAACTGCTAAGTTTGGTGCCTTGCATGCATTGTTATTTGATTTTAGTTGCATTTTGATTATTCTTCATTATTAAAAATCCAAAAATATTTTTAATTTGTGTCTTTTCAAGTCAATAATACAGAGAATTGAAGATTCAGAACATACTGCAGAGGAATTACACAGAAAAAGCTGGGCGTTCAAAA
>NC_029778.3:53677612-53678415 GCF_000817695.3 Arachis duranensis
TTTGGGCGTTAAACGCCAGAATGTGCACCATTCTGGGCGTTTAACGCCAGGATGGCACAAGAAGGAAGATTTTGTTTTCAAATCAAATTTTTTTTTTCAGTTTTCAAAATCTTTTCAAAATCAAATCTTTTTCAAATCATATCTTTTCAATCAAATCTTTTTCAAAATCAATTTCTTTCTATTTTCAAAAATACTTGCTATCAATTATGATTTGATTCAACATTTCAAGTATGTTGCCTTTTCTGTTGAGAAAGGTTTAATGTTTGAATCATATCTTTTCTTGTTAGTCAAGTTATTAATTTTTAAAATCAAATCTTTTTAAAATGTTTTTCAAATCATATCTTCTCAATCACATTTTTTTTAAAATCAATCATATCTTCTTAACTACATCTTTTTCAAAATAGTTTTCAATCAAATCTTTTTGATTTCTAATTTCAAAATCTTTTTCAAAAATCACTTTACTTCTTTCTCAATCATGGTTTTCAAAAATCAATTAAAGTTTTTCAAAATGTTTTCAAAATCTTTTACTTAATTTTCAAAAATTTCTTCCCCTCTTCTCACATCCTTCTATTTGTGGACTAACACTATTCCTTAATACACAATTCGAACTCCATCTTCCTTGATAAGTTCGAATTTTCCACCTCTTTCTTCCATTTTTCTTTTCCTCTGACACCTCAAGGAATCTCTATACTGTGACATAGAGGATTCCATATTTTCTTGTTCTCTTCTCTTTCATATGAGCAGGAGCAAAGACAAAAGCATTCTTGTTGAGGCTGATCCTGAACCTGAAAGGACCTTGAAGT
>NC_029778.3:53679317-53679937 GCF_000817695.3 Arachis duranensis
CAGCAACAGACAGAGAGTTCTAAGCAGAACCACTCTGACTTAGCAACCATGGTCTCTGATCTAATCAAAACCACTCAAAGTCTCATGACTGAAACAAGGTCCTCCATTAGAAACTTGGAGGCACAAGTGGGTCAGCTGAGCAAGAAAATTACTGAACTCCCTCCTAGTACTCTTCCAAGCAATATAGAAGAAAATCCAAAAGGAGAGTGCAAGGCCATCAACATGGCCGAATTTGGAGAGGAGGGAGAGGCAATGAACGCCACTGAGGAAGACCTCAATGGACGTCCACTGACCTCCAATGAGTTCCCTAATGAGGAACCATGGGAATCTGAGGCTCCCACTGAGACCATAGAGATCCCATTGGATTTACTTCTGCCATTCATGAGCTCTGATGAGTATTCTTCCTCTGAAGAGGATGAGTATGTCACTGAAGAGCAAGTTGCTAAATACCTTGGAGCAATCATGAAGTTAAATGACAAGTTATTTGGAAATGAGACTTGGAAGGATGAACCCCCTCTGCTCACCAAAGAACTGGATGACTTGTCTAGGCAGAAATTACCTCAAAAGAGACAGGATCCTGGGAAGTTTTCAATACCTTGTACCATAGGCACCATAACCTT
>NC_029778.3:53680640-53681526 GCF_000817695.3 Arachis duranensis
ACAGAGCCCCCACAGTCAAACTCTAAGTTTGGTGTTGGGAGGCCACAACCAACTTCTAAGTTTGGTGTTGAACCCCCACATTCAAACTCTAAGTTTGGTGTTGGGAGGTTCCAACATTGCTCTGATCATCTCTGAGGCTCCATGAGAGCCCTCTGTCAAGCTACTGACATTAAAGAAGTGCTTGTTGGGAGGCAACCCAATGTTATATTTTATCTATTTCCCTTGTTATTTTATGTTTTCTGTAGGTTGATGATCATGAGAAGTAACAAAATCAATTAAAAAAGCAAAAACAGAAAGAAAAATAGCACACCCTGGAGGAAGAACCTGCTGGCGTTTAAACGCCAGTAAGGCTAGCAGATGGGCGTTTAACGCCCAGTCTGGCACCATTCTGGGCGTTTAACGCCAGAAAGGGGCACCAGACTGGCGTTAAACGCCAGAGAAGGGCAAGAACTTGGCGTTAAACGCCAGAAATAGGCACCAGCCCGGCGTTTAACGCCAGAATTGGCATAAAGGGCATTTTTTTTGCTCGCCACTTGGTGCAGGGATGACTTTTCCTTGACACCTCAGGATCTGTGAACCCCACAGGATCCCCACCTACCCCACCACCCTCTCTCTTCTTCACCCATTCACCCATCAAATCCCATCTTTCTCTTCACCACTCACATCCATCCTTCATAAAACCCCACCTACCTCACCATTCAAATTCAAAACACTTTCCCTCCCAAACCCACCCTCCCATGACCGAACCCTACCCCTCTCTCCACTCCTATATAAACCCATCTTCACTCCTTCATTTTCACACAACCGAAACACTACTTCTCCCCCTTGGCCGAACCACAAAGCCACATTTATCTCCTCTATTTCTTCTTCTTCTACTCTCTTCTTT
>NC_029778.3:53682954-53683368 GCF_000817695.3 Arachis duranensis
AGCTGTGTTCAAGAATCATCATACTTAACTAGGAGAATCAATGACACTATCTGGATTCTGAGTTCCTAAAGAAGCCAATCAATTTTAATTTCAAAGGATAGAGTGAGATGCCAAAACTGTTCAGAAGCAAAAAGCTAAAAGCCCCGCTCATCTAATTAATACTGATCTTCATAGATGTTTTTGGAATTCATTGTGTATTCTCTTCTTTTTATCTTATTTGATTTTCAGTTGCTTGAGGACAAGCAACAATTTAAGTTTGGTGTTGTGATGAGCGGATAATTTTTACGCTTTTTGGCATTGTTTTTTGGTAGTTTTTAGTAGGATCTAGCTAATTTTTGGGATGTTTTTATTAGTTTTTATGCAAAATTCATATTTCTGGACTTTACTATGAGTTTGTGTGTTTTTCTGTGATTT
>NC_029778.3:53683484-53683771 GCF_000817695.3 Arachis duranensis
AAGGACTGCAGATGCTGTTGGATTCTGACCTCCCTGCACTCGAAGTGAATTTTCTAGAGCTACAGAAGCCCAATTGGCGCGCTCTAAACGGAGTTGGAAAGTAGACATCCTGGGCTTTCCAGAAATATATGATAGTCCATACTTTGCTCAAGATTTGATGGCCCAAACCGTCGTCCAAAGTCACCATCAGAATTCCCAGCGTTAAACGTCGGAACTGGCACAAGGATGGGAGTTAAACGCCCAAACTGGCATAAAAGCTGGCGTTTAACTCCAAGAAGAGTCTCTAA
>NC_029778.3:53684002-53684396 GCF_000817695.3 Arachis duranensis
GCCTAGACCTTGTTCTTATGTATTTTCAACGGTGGAGTTTCTACACACCATAGATTAAGGTGTGGAGCTCTGCTGTACCTCCTGTATTAATGCAATTACTACTGTTCTTCTATTCAATTCGGCTCATTCTTGTTCTAAGATATTCATTTGCACCCAAGAACATGATGAATGTGATGATTATGTGACACTCATCATCATTCTCACTTATGAACGCGTGCCTGACAACCACTTCCATTTTACAAGCAAACAAGGCTTGAATGTTTATCTCTTGGATTCCTTAACCGGAATCTTCATGGTATAAGCTAGAATTGATGGCGGCATTCAAGAGAATCCGGAAGGTCTAACCTTGTCTGTGGTATTCTGAGTAGGATTCAATGATTGAATGACTGTGACG
>NC_029778.3:53684484-53688982 GCF_000817695.3 Arachis duranensis
GACAGGGTGCGTTGAACATTTCCACTGAGAGGGTGGGAGGTAGCCACTGACAACGGTGAAACCCTTGCATACAGCTTGCCATGGAAAGGAGTAAGAAGGATTGGATGAAGACAGTAGGAAAGCAGAGAGACGGAAGGGACCAAGCATCTTCATACGCTTGTCTGAAATTCCCACCAATGAAGTACATAAGTATCTCTATCTTTATCTCTATGTTTTATTCATCATTCATAACCATTTGAGTTTGCATGACTAAGATTTACAAGGTGACCATAGCTTGCTTCATACCAACAATCTATGTGGGATCGACCCTTACTCGCGTAAGGTTTATTACTTGGACGACCCAGTACACTTGCTGGTTAGTTGTGCAAAGTTGTGTTTATGCCATGGTATTGAACACCAAGTTTTTGGATTCATCACCGGGGGTTATTTGAGTTGTGAAAAGTATTGATCACAATTTTGTGCACCAGACACCAAACTTAGAACTTTCTCATGTTTGGGCCATATGACTACAAGAACGCATATGTAGAACATCATGCAGTAGATCAATAAATCATGAAGATCAAACAAGGCAATTCATCAAGAACGACTTGAAGATCATCAAGAACACAATGCATGTGTTTCGAAAATTGCAAGACAATTAAAATCATGCAATTGACACCAAACTTAAAATTTGGCACTAGATTCAAACAAGAACCATGAAATATTTTTGAGTTTTTATGATTTTATTAATTTTTTTTTGGAGTTTTCGAAAATTGTTTTAAAAAAAAACGAAAAGAAGAAAATTTTTTTGAAAGATTTTTGAAAACTTTTTTAAAAGAAAATAAAAATTACCTAATCTGAGCAACAAGATGAACCGTCAGTTGTCCAAACTCGAACAATCCCCGGCAACGGCGCGAAAAACTTGGTGCACGAAATTGTGATCATCAACAATGGCGCCAAAGACTTGGAGCTCTCAAACGTGAATCATACTTTGTTACAACTTCGCACAACTAACCAGCAGGTGCACTGGGTTGTCCAAGTAATAAACCTTACGTGAGTAAGGGTCAATCCCACGGAGATTGTCGGCTTGAAGCAAGCTATGGTCACCTTGTAAATCTCAGTCAGGCGGATTCAAATGGGTGATAGAGTTTTCATAATTAAAAGATAAATAAACATAAAATAAAGATAGAGATACTTATGTAATTCATTGGTGGGAATTTCAGACAAGCGTATGAAGATGCTCCATCCCTCTTGAATCTTTGCTTTCCTACTGCCTTCATCCAATCCTTCATACTCCTTTCTATGGCAAGCTGTATGTTGGGCATCACCATTGTCAATGGCTACTTCCCGTCCTTTCAGTGAAAATGGTCCAAAATGTGCTGTCACCGCACGGCTAATCATCTGTCGGTTCTCACTCATATTGGAATAGGATCCATTGATCATTTTGCATCTGTCACTACGCCCAACACTCGCGAGTTTGAAGCTCGTCACAGTCATCCCTTCCCAGATCCTACTCGGAATACCACAGACAAGGTTTATACTTTTCGGATCTCAGGAATAGCTGCCAATAATTCTAGCTTATACCACGAAGACTCCGATCTTTCGGAATGGAGGCTAAGAGATACACGCTCAATCTTAAGTAGAACGGAAGTAGTTGTCAGTCACGCATTCATAGGTGAGAATGATGATGAGTGTCACGGATCATCACATTCATCAGGTTAAAGTGCGAGTGAATCTCTTAGAACAAGAATAAGCTTGAATTGAATAGAAAATAGTAGTAATTGCGTTAATACTCGAGGAACAGTAGAGCTCCACACCTTAATCTATGGTGTGTAGAAACTCCACAGTTGAAAATACATAAGTGGTCTGGAGGTCCAGGAATGGCCGAATGGCCTGCCTCCCTAAATATGAAAATGTGTCATCCAGAATTGTCTCTATGATCCGAAGATGAAAATACAATAGTAAAAGGTGTTGTTTATAATGAAACTAGCTACTAGGGTTTACAGAAATAGGTAAATGATGCAGAAATCCATTTTCGGGCCTACTTGGTGTGTGCTTGAGCTGAGCATTGAGCTTCACACGTGTAGAGGCTTCTCTTGGAGTTAAACACCAGCTTTTATGCCAGTTTGGGCATTTAACTCCAACTTTTATGCCAGTTCTGGCATTTTGACGTCAGAAAAGGGCAGAGAGCTGGCGTTTTGACACCATTTTAAGTCATTAAAACTCGCGTAAAGTATAGACTATTATATATTGATGAAAATCCTTGGATGTCTACTTTCCAACGCAATTGAGAGCGATCTATTTGGAGTTCTGTAACTCCAGAAAATCTACTTCGAGTGCAGGGAGGTCAGAATCCAACAACATCTGCAGTCCTTTGTCAGCCTCTAAATCAGATTATTGCTCAGGTCCCTCAATTTCAGCCAGAAAATACCTGAAATCACAGAAAAACACACAAACTCATAGTAAATTCCAGAAATGTGAATTTTGCTTAAAAACTAATAAAAACATCCCAAAAAGTAGCTATATCCTACTAAAAACTACCTAAAAACAATGCCAAAAAGCGTATAAATTATCCGCTCATCAGGAGTCATCTCTAATCCAGGTAAAAGACTATATATGTTCAATTTTCATGTGTACGCTTTATTTCTAACATGTGATAGTACAAATGAAATTTAAATAGTGCTTTAGTGGAACAGCAAAATAATTATATTGAATAGACCCAGTGATAATAATTGCTTAATAATAATTCAGGGGTTGTTGGAAAATAAAAATTTCTTTAGTTGCATACAGCAGTCTTCCTTTGGGCTTGACTTCAGGCGAATGAACCTGCATTTGGACCAAAATCCATAATTATTTAACGAGTGAATGTGACATATTTTTCAGTGCTTTAGTGCTTAGTGTATTATGTCTAACATGTGATGGTACAAATGAAATTTATTAGGTTTTTATTTACAGTGAGATATATCTGATGATTGGATTTTTGACGGTTTAGAATTTCACTAATGAAATCTCGTTGTATAGTATAGTCTCTAAACCAACAATAATCCTTTCATACAAAAATTTGTTTGTCACAAGTACAAACCCCTAAAATCTATAAACCGAAGTATTTAAACATCGGGTTGTTCTCCCTAGGAATTACAATAAAGTGTTCTTGTTATTGGTTATGAGATATTTTGGGGTTTTTTTGAGATTTTAGACAAGAAATACAAATGGCAAAGAAAATAAACTAACAACTAACAAAGCTCTTGGCAAGATATGAGAACTAGAAGTCCTATCCTAGTTATCCTCCTCAATTGTGACCACAAATTGTTCATTGCTACCACTTAGTTAACCTCTAACCATGGAGAAAAGTCAAGTAGATGAATCAATTTGTTCCTCAAGTCCTAATCAACTCCTAAAGGAAAGACTAGCTTTAGAGACATTCAAATCAATTAGCAACTTCTAATTATCAATCAACAAAGGAATTAGATAACTCAAGAGTCACTAATTACTCTACCTAGGCCAAGAGGAACAAAATCTATACTAAGTATTTTGTCAAACACTTAGAAGGCACGAAAGAAAAGCATAATAAATTGACAACAACAATGAAATCTAACAACAATTATTGCAAGGAATTTATAAGAACAATCAAAAGAAACACAATTATTATGAATTACCTCAAATTGAATTGAAAGAAAATAGAAGGAACAAGAGTATATCTACAACAAAATATAGAAGCAACATAAAGGAGATTACAACAAAAGAGTAGAAGAATGATGAATGTAACAACAAAGAATTGAGAGGTAGAAGAAGATGAAAGCATGAATTAAAACCTAGATCTAAGATTATTAAACTAAACCTAATCCTAATCCTAATCCTAGAGAGAAGTGAGAGCTTCTCTCTCTAAAACTAACTCTAAACTAATCCTAATGAGTGTGAATGATGGAATCCCCCCCTTTGCTCTTTAATCCTTGGCTTTAAATAGCATTTTTGGCGCCAAAGTTGGTTGGGATTGGGCCCCACAACCCTTCTGAATTTGCTGGCCATGTTTTCATTAAAAAATCATATACCAGCACCGACGCATACGTGCACAGCACGCGTACGCGTCCATGGGGTAATTCGCAAGGTGCGCACACGTGTCCATTGGGGAGTTCAATTCCCTAGCCCTTTTCAATCTGAAATCACTTAACAAACAAATCAAAGCATCTAGTGGAATCAAAGGTGAATTAAAATTAGCTAATTAAGGACCTAGAAAGCATGCTTTCACATTTAAGCACAAATTGGGAGACAATCATGAAACCATGCTATTTCATTGAATAAATGTGGGTAAAAGGTCATAAAATCCCTTAAATGAAGCATAAGATAAACCCTACAAATGGGGTTTATCAACCTCCCCACACTTAAACCAAGCACGTCTTCATGCTTAAACCAAGAATGAAGTAAAGGGAATGACATTTATTCAATGGGACTAGACTATGTGCAACCTATCTAAATGCAACTATCTAAATGAATGTAATTGCTTGGTCAAAATAAATCAATT
>NC_029778.3:53695689-53701907 GCF_000817695.3 Arachis duranensis
ATTCACCTAAAGAAAACGCCTATAGAGGCTCAAGAACTTATTGACATGGTTACAAATAATCAATTCATGTACACTTTTGAGAGGAATTCTGTGAGTAATAGGATGCCTCAGAGGAAGGGAGATCTTGAAATTGATGCTCTGAATGCCATATTGGCTCAAAATAAAATGTTGACTTAGCAAGTCAACATGATTTCTCAAAGTCTAAATGGATAGAAAAATGCATCCAACAGTACTAAAGAGGTATCTTCTGAAGAAGAAGCTTATGATCCTGAGAACCCTGCAATAGCAGAGGTAAATTACATGGGTGAACCTTATGGAAACACCTATAATTCATCATGGAGAAATCATCCAAATTTCTCATGGAAGGATCAACAAAAGCCTCAACAAGGCTTTAATAATGGTGGAAGAAATAGGCTCAGTAATATCAAGCCTTATCCACCATCTTCTCAGCAACAGACAGAGAATTAGGAACAGAGTACCTCTAACTTAGCAAATTTAGTCTCTGATCTGTCTAAGGCAACTTTAAGTTTCATGAGTGAAACAAGGTCCTCCATCAGAAATTTGGAGACACAAGTGGGCCAGCTGAGTAAGAAAATCACTGAAACTCCTCCTAGTACTCTCCCAAGCAATACTGAAGAGAATCCAAAAAGAGAGTGCAAGGCCATAGATATAATCAACATGGCCGAACCTAGAGAGGAAGGAGAGGACGTGAATCCCAATGAGGAATACCTCATGGGACATCTCTCAAGCAAGAAGGAGTTCCCTATTGAGGACCCAAGGGAATCTGAGGCTCATATAGAGACCATAGAGATCCCATTAAACCTCCTTCTGCCATTCATGAGCTCTGAAGACTATTCTTCCTCTGAAGAAGATGAAGATGTAACTGGAGAGCAAGTTGCTCAATATCTAGGAGCTATCATGAAACTGAATGCCAAGTTATTTAGTAATGAGACTTGGGAAGGTGAACCTCCCTTGCTCATTAGTGAACTAGATACCTGGGTTTAGCAAACTTTACCTCAAAAGAGACAAGATCCTGGCAAATTCGTAATACCCTGTACCTTAGGCACTATGACCTTTGAGAAAGCTTTGTGTAACCTAGGGTCAGGCATAAATCTTATGCCACTCTCTATAATAGAGAAGCTGGGGATCATTGAGGTACAGCCTGCCTTATTCTCATTACAAACGGCAGACAAGTCAGTAAGACAAGCTTATGGATTGGTAGAGGACGTGTTGGTAAAGGTTGAAGGCCTTTACACCCCTGCTGATTTCATAATCTTAGACACTAGGAAGGAGGAGGATGAATGCATCATCCTTAGAAGACCTTTCCTAGCCACAGCAGGAGTAGAAGTTGATTAGCCGTACAGAGATCGTAGAGGACCATTTTCACTGAGAGGACGGGAAGTATCCATTGACAATGGTGACACCCAACATACAGCTTACCATGAAAAGAAGTATGAAGGATTGAATGAAGACAGTAGGAAAGCAGAGATTCAGAAGGAATAACGCATCTCCATACGCTTATCTGAAATTCCCACCAATGAATTACATAAGTATCTCTATCTTTATTTTATGTTTTATTTATCTTTTAATTATCAGAACTCTATAACCATTTGAATCCGCCTGACTGAGATTTACAAGATGACCATAGCTCGCTTCAAGCCGACAATATCCGTGGGATCGACCCTTACTCACGTAAGGTTTATTACTTGGACGACCCAGTGCACTTGCTAGTCAGTTGTGCGAAGTTGTGAAAAAGAGTTGAGATTACAATTGTGCGTACCAAGTTGTTGGCGCCATTGAGATGACAATTTCGTGCACCAAGTTTTTGGCGCCGTTGCCGGGGATTGTTCGAGTTTGGACAACTGACGGTTCTTCTTGTTGCTCAGATTAGGTAATTTTCTTTTTGTTTCAACCATTATTTTATTTTCAAAAAGTTTTCAAAAATCTTTCAAAATTTTTCTTCTTTTTCGTTTTTCTAAAAATAATTTTCGAAAAATCCAAAAAAATTTATAAAATCATAAAGTCAAAAATAATTTTGTGTTTCTTATTTGAGTCTAGTGTCAATTTTTAAGTTTGGTGTCAATTGCATGTTTTAAAATTTTGTGCATTTTTTGAAAGTTTCATGCATTGCATTCTCCATGATCTTCAAGTTGTTCTTGACAAGTCTTCTTGTTTGATATTTACATTTTATTGTTTTGTGTCTTTTCTTGTTTTTCATATGCATTCTTGAATCCTTAGTGTCTAAGCATGAAAATTTTCTAAGTTTGGTGTTTTGCATGTTTTTCTTTTCTTGAAAATTTTTCAAAAATAAGTCTTGATTTTCATCTTGATCTTCAAAGTAATCTTGGTGTTCATCTTGACATTCATAGTGTTCTTGCATGTTTTCCTTGTTTGATCTTAATTTTTCATGTTTTGAGTCATTTTGTTGTTTTTCTCTCTCCTCATTAAAAATTCAAAAATAAAAAATATATTTTCCTTATTTCTCTCATAAATTTCGAAATCTTTGGGTTGACTTAGTAAACATTTTTTAAAAATAAGTTGTTTCTTGTTAGTCAAGTCAAGATTTCAATTTCAAAAATCCTATCTTTTCAAAATCTTTTTCAAAAATCAAATCTTTTTCATTTTTTTATTATTTTCGAAAATTTTAAAAATTGATTTTCAAAATCTTTTTCTTATCTTTATTTCATAATTTTCGAAAACTTTACTAACAATTAATGTTATTGATTAAAAAATTTGAAGTTTGTTACTTTCTTGTTAAGAAAGGTTCAATCTTTAAATTCTAGAATCATATCTTTTAGTTTCTTGTTAGTCAAGTAATCAATTTTAATTTTAAAAATCAAATCTTTTTAATTTCCTTTTCAAATCTTTTTCAAAAATAAATTTCAATCATATTTTTCAAATCATATCTTTTTCAAACTTTAATTTCAAAATCTTTTCTAGCTTCTTATCTTTTCAAAATTGATTTTCAAATCTTTTTCAACTAACTAATTGACTTTTTGTTTGTTTTACTATTTCTTATCTTTTTCAAAACCACCTAACTACTTTTCTCTCTCTAATTTTCAAAAACTCCTCACCCTTTTTCAAAATTCTTTTTAATTAACTAATTATTTTAAATTTTAATTTTAATTCTTCTCTTAACTTTCAAATTCTAACTAAATTTTAAAATAAAAACAAAAATATTTTTCTTTTCTCTTAATTAAAATTCGAATTTTCTCCTCTCTCTCATCCCTTTCTATTTATTTATTCAATTACTAACACTTCTCTTCACCTTAAAATTCGAACCCTCTCTTCCTCTCTGTGTTCAAATTTTTCTCTTCTCCTTCTTCTATTCTTTTCTTCTCTTCTACTCACATAAAGAAATCTCTATATTGTGACATAGAGGATTTCATACTTTCTTTGTTTTCTTCTCTCTCATATGAGCAGGAACAAGGAAAAAAGTATTCTTGTTGAAGCTGATCCTGAAGCTGAAAGGACCTTGAAGAGGAAGCTAAAAGCAGCTAAAGCACAGTACTTTGAAGAGGACCTAACTGAAATTTTCGAACAGGAAAAGGATATAGCAGCCGAACCCAACAACAATGCAAGGAAGATGCTTGGTGACTTTACTACACCAAATTCCAATTTCCATGGAAGAAGCATTTCAATCCCTGCCATTGGAGCAAACAATTTTGAGCTAAAGCCTCAATTAGTTTCTCTGATGCAACAGAATTACAAGTTTTATGGACTTCCATCAGAAGATCCTTTTCCTTTTTGCTGTAAGAGACAGAGCTAGAATATGGTTGGACTCTCAACCTAAAGATAGCCTGAACTCTTGGGATAAGCTGGTCATGGCTTTCTTAGCCAAGTTCTTTCCTCCTCAAAAGTTGAGCAAGCTTAGAGTGGATGTTCAAACCTTCAGGCAGAAAGAAGGTGAATCTCTCTATGAAGCTTGGGAGAGATACAAGCAACTAACCAAAAAGTGTTCTTCTGACATGCTTTCAGAATGGACCATCCTAGATATATTCTATGATGGTCTATCTGAATTGTCTAAGATGTCATTGGACCATTCTGTAGGTGGATCCATTCACCTGAAAAAAATGCCTGCAGAAGCTCAGGAACTCATTGACATGGTTACAAATAACCAGTTCATGTACACTTCTGAAAGGAATCCTGTGAGTAATGGGACGCCTCAGAGGAAGGGAGTTCTTGAAATTGATGCTCTGAATGCCATATTAGCTTAGAACAAAATGTTGACTCAGTAAGTCAATATGATTTTTCAGAGTCTGAATGGATTGCAAAATGCATCCAACAGTACTAAAGAGGCATCTTCTGAAGAAGAAGCTTATGATCTTGAGAACCCTGCAATGGCAGAGGTGAATTATATGGGTGAAGCCTATGAAAACACCTATAATCTCTCATGAAGAAATCATCCAAATTTCTCATGGACGGATCAAGAAAAGCCTCAATAAGGCTTTAATAATGGTGGAAGAAACATGTTTAGCAATAGCAAGCCTTTTTCATCATCCTCTTAGCAACAGACAGAGAATTTTGAGCAGAGCTCCTCTAGCTTAGCAAACATAGTCTCTGATCTATCTAAGGCCACTCTAACTTTAATGAATGAAACAAGGTCCTCCATTAGAAATTTGGAGGCACAAGTGGGCCAGCTGAGTAAAAGAGTCACTGAAACTCCTCCTAGTACTCTCCCAAGCAATACAAAAGAGAATCCGAAAAGAGAGTGCAAGGTCATAACCTTACTTGGTGTGGCCGAACCTAGAGAGGAGGAGGAGGACGTGAATCCCAGTGAGGAAGACCTCATGGGACGTCCTCTGGACAAAAAAAAGTTTCCATTTGAGGAACCTAAGGAATCTGAGGCTCATCTAGAGACCATAGAGATTCCATTGAACCTACTTCTGCCATTCATGAGCTCTGATGACTATTCCTCCTCTGAAGAGGATGAAGATATTACTGAAGAGCAAGTTGTTAAGTACCTTGGAGCAACCATGAAGCTGAATGCCAAGTTATTTGGTAATGAGACTTGGGTGGATGAACTCTCTTGCTCACCAATGAACTAAATGACTTGGTTAGGCAGACATTACCTCAAAAGAAACAGGATCCTGGTAAATTCTTAATTCCATGTACCATAGGCACCATGACCTTTGAGAAGGCTTTGTGTGACCTGGGGTCAGGCATAAACTTAATGCCACTCTCTGTAATGGAGAAACTGGGAATCTTTGAGGTACAGGTTGCCAAATTCTCATTAGAGATGACAAACAAATCCATGAAAAAGGCTTATGGACAGGTAGAGGACGTGCTTGTAAAGGTCAAAGGCCTTTACATCCCTGCTGATTTCATAATCCTAGACACTGGGAAGGATGAGGATGAATCCATCATCCTTGGAAGACCCTTCCTAGCCACAGCAAAAGCTGTGAGTGATGTGGATAGAGGAGAGTTGATCCTTCAATTGAATAAGGACTACCTTGTGTTTAAAACTCAAGGATCTCCCTCTATAACCATGGAGAGGAAGCAAGAAAAGCTTCTCTTAATGCAGAGTCAAACAAAGCCCCCACAGTCAAACTCTAAGTTTGGTGTTGGGAGGCCACAACCAAACTCTAAGTTTGGTGTTGAACCCCCATATTCAAACTCTAAGTTTGGTGTTGGGAGGCCCCAACAATGCTTTGAACATCTGTGAAGCTCCATGAGAGCTCACTGTCAAGCTATTGACATTAAAGAAGCGCTTATTGGGAGGCAACTGGTGGACGAAATTGTGATTCGTACTCTTTGTACTTGTATGAAATTTAATTTGAGATAATAGCTCTTTCCTATGTGTGGTCACAACTCCGTTCAACTAACCAGCAAGTGTACTGGGTCGTCCAAGTAATAAACCTTACGTGAGTAAGGGTCGATCCCACAGAGATTGTTGGTATGAAGCAAGTTATGGTCATCTTGTAAATCTCGGTCAGGCGGATTTAAATAAATTATGGAATTTGGAAAATCAAATAATAGTAAATAAACATAAAATAAGGATAAATTTACTCATGTATTTCCATGATGGGAATTTTAGATAGGTGTATGGAGATGCTGTGCTCCTCCTGAATCTCTGCTTTCCTACTGCTTCATCCAATCCTTCTTACTCCTTTCCATGGCAAGCTGTATGTAGGGCATCACTGTTGTCAATGGCTACATCCCATCCTCTCAGTGAAAAATGTCCAAATGCTCTGTCACAGCACGGCTAATCATCTGTC
>NC_029778.3:53702032-53702770 GCF_000817695.3 Arachis duranensis
AAACTTGAGGTACAGCAGAGCTCCACACCCTTAATCTATGGTGTGTAGAAACTCCACCGTTGAAAATACATAAGTGAAAGGTTCAGGCATGGCCGAATGGCCAGCCCCCCCCCAAAACGTGATCAATAGTCTCCTCAGATGAAGAATAAAATAAAACTGAGACCAAAGATGTCTAATACAATAGTAAATTATCCTATTTATACTAGACTAGCTACTAGGGTTTACATGAGTAAGTAATTGATGCATAAATCCACTTCCGGGGCCCACTTGGTGTGTGTTTGGGCTGAGCTTGATCTATCCACGAGCTGAGGCTTCTTTTGGAGTTGAACGCCAAGTTGTAATGTGTTTTGAGCATTCAACTCCGGGTCGTGACGTGTTTCTGGCGTTTTACTCCAGACAGCAACATGGAACTGGCGTTGAGCGCCAGTTTACATCGTCAATTCCCGAATAAAGTATGAACTGTTATATATTTATGGAAAGCTCTGAATGTCTACTTTCCAACGCCGTTGAGAGCGCGCCAGTTGGAGTTCTTTAGCTCCAGAAAATTCATTTTGAGTGCAGGGAGGTCAGATTCCAACAGCATCAGCAGTCCTTTGCAAGCCTCCTATCAGAGTTTTGCTCAAGTCCCTCAATTTCAGCCAAAAATTACCTGAAATCATAGAAAAATACACAAACTCATAGTAAAGTCTAGAAATGTGAATTTAACATAAAAACTAATGAAAACATCCCTAAAAGTAG
>NC_029778.3:53704740-53706023 GCF_000817695.3 Arachis duranensis
GTCTTGATGGCTTTTGGAGATGAATCTTTCCATCTCCCATGACTCGGAGGTGGAAGCTTTTGTCTTCCCTTTTCCTTTTCTAGAGGATTCTCCGGCCTTAGGTGCCATTGATGGTAATGGAAAAACAAAAAGATTATGCTTTGACCACACCAAACTTAAAATATTGCTCGCCCTCGAGCAAGAGAAGAAAGAAGAGAAGAAGAAGAAGAAGAAAATATGGAGGAGAGTAAGAGAAGGTGTTTCGGTCAATGTGTAGAAGAGGGGGTTTGTGTTGTGTGAAAATGAAGTAGAATGGAAGGGTATATATAGGGAGGGGAGTGGGTAGGTTCGGCCATTTAAGGTGGATTTGGGTGGGAAAGATTTTTGAATTTTGAAGGTGGGTGGGGTTTATGGGGAAGAGTGGATGGATGTGAGTGGTGAATGGGGTAATTGGGAAGAGTGGTTTGAGCTGATTGGTGAAGGGTTTTTGGGGAAGTGTGTTTATTGGAAAGAGAGAATGAATGTTGAGAAGAGGGGAGAATATGTTAGGTGGGGATCCTGTGGGGTCCACAGATCCTGAGGTGTCAAGGATTTACATCCCTGCATCAATTAGGCATGTAAAATGCCTTTGCACACCATTCTGGCGTTTTAACGCCGAAGTGATGCACACTCTGGGCGTTCAACGCCCATGTGTAGCATGTTTCTGGCGTTGAACGCCAGTTCCATGCTTGTTACTGGCGTTCAGTGCCAGCTTTCCTCAAGGCATATTCCTGGCATTCAAACGCCAGGATGTTGCTTGTTTCTGGCACTCAGCACCAGAAACATGCTCTGTTCTGGCGTTGAACGCCAGCCAGATGCACCTTACTGGTATTTAAACGCCAGTAAGTCCTTCCTCCAGGGTGTGATTTTTTTCTGCTATTTTTGATTCTGTTTTTAATTTTAGTATTTTTTTTGTGACTCCACATGATCATGAACCTAATAAAAACACAAAATAACAATAAAATAAAATTAAAATTAGATATATAAAAATTGTGTTGCCTCCCAAAAAGCGCTTCTTTAGTGTCATTAGCTTGACAGTGGGTTCTCATGGAGCCTTACAGATATTCAGAGCATGATGAGGGCCTCTCAACACCAAACTTAGAGTTTGAATGAGGGGGCTTCTCAACACCAAACTTAGAGTTTGGTTGTGGCCTCCCAACACCAAACTTAGAGTTTGACTGTGGGGGCTCTTTTTGACTCTGTACTGAGAGAAGCTTTTCATGCTTCCTCTCCATGGTTGCAGAGAAAGGTCCTTGAGCTTTAAG
>NC_029778.3:53707199-53708110 GCF_000817695.3 Arachis duranensis
TCAATAAGTTCTTGAGCTTCTGCAGGCATTTTCTTTAGGTGAATGGATCCACCTGCAGAATGGTCCAATGACATTTTGGAAAACTCAGATAGACCATAATAGAATATATCTAATATGGTCCATTCTGAAAACAAGTCAGAAGGACACTTTTTGGTCATCTGCTTGTATCTTTCCCAAGCTTCATAGAGGGATTCACCATCTTTTTGCTTGAAGGTATGAACATCCACTCTAAGCTTGCTCAACTTTTAAGGAGGAAAGAACTTGGCCAAGAAAGCCGTGACCAGCTTATCCCAAGAGTCCAGGCTATCTTTAGGTTGTGAGTCCAACCATGTTCTAGCTTTGTCTCTTACAACAAAAAGGGAAAAGCATGAGCCTGTAGACTTCAAGATCTACTCCATTAGTCTAAGCATGAGTCTGTAGACTTCAGGATCAACTCCATTCGTCTTTACAGTCTCACAGATCTGCAAGAACTCAGTTAAAAACTGATAATGATCTTCAGATGGAAGTCCATAAAACTTGCAGTTCTGTTGCATTAAAGCAACTAGTTAAGGCTTAAGCTCAAAATTGTTGGCTCCAATGGCAGGAATGGAGATGCTTCTTCCATCAAATTTGGACGTTGGTTTTGTGAAGTCACCAAGCATTCTCCTTGCATTATTGTTGTTGGGTTCGGCTGCCATCTTCCTTCTCTTGTTCGAAAATTTCAGAAAAGTTGCCTCTGGATTGTTGTAGTTTAGCTTCTCTTAGTTTTCTCTTCAGAGTCCTTTCAGGTTCTGGATCAACTTCAACAAGAGTGTCTTTTTCCTTGTTCCTGCCTCATATAGGGAAGAAGAGAACAAGAAAAGAAAGAGGAATCCTCTATGTCACAGTAAAAAGGATCCTTTGTTGTTAGTAGAAGAAGGAATGGAAGAAGA
>NC_029778.3:53708116-53708714 GCF_000817695.3 Arachis duranensis
ATTTTCGAAAATTAGAGAGGGAAAAGTAGTTAGGTGGTTTTGAAAAAGATAAGAAACAAACAAAAAGTTAGTTAGTTGATTGAAAAAGATTTGAAATCAAATTTTGAAAAAGATGAGAAGATAAGGGGTTAGATAAGATGTTTTGAAATCAAATTTGAAAAAGATAAAATTTTTTTGAAAAGGATAAGATAAAAGATAAAAATATATATTTGAAAAAGATTTAATTTTAAAATTAAAATTAATTACTTAACTAACAAGAAACTTAAAAGGATAAGATTCTAGATTTTAAAGATTGAACCTTTCTTAACAAGAAAGTAACAAACTTCAAATTTTTGAACCAATCACATTAATTGTTAGCTAATTTTTCGAAAATTTGACATAAAGATAAGAAAAAGATTTTGAAAATATTTTGAAAAAGATTTTTGGAATTTTTCGAAAATAAAAAAAATGAAAAAGATATGATTTTTGAAAAAGATTTTAGAAAGATAAAATTTTTAAAATTGAAATTTTGACTTGACTTGTAAGAAACAACTAATTTTAAAAATTTTTGACCAAGTCAACCCAAAATTTCGAAAATTTGGAGGAAAATAAGGAAAAG
>NC_029778.3:53708836-53710072 GCF_000817695.3 Arachis duranensis
CTATGAATGTCAAGATGAACACCAAGAACACTTTAAAGATCATGATGAACATCAAGAGCATAATTTTGAAAAATTTTTGATGCAAAAAAAACATGCAAGACACCAAACTTAGAAATCTTTAATGCATGGACTCTAACAAATAAAAAATGCATATGAAAAACAACAAAAGATACAACACAAGAAAACATCAAGATCA
Organism: Arachis duranensis; assembly: GCF_000817695.3. Taxonomy (NCBI): domain Eukaryota; kingdom Viridiplantae; phylum Streptophyta; class Magnoliopsida; order Fabales; family Fabaceae; genus Arachis; species Arachis duranensis. The sequence continues at coordinate 53,709,033 of NC_029778.3, forward strand.
AACAAGAAGACTTACCAAGAACAACTTGAAGATCATGAAGAACACTATGAATGCATGAATTTTTTGAAAAATGCAAGAAAAAAAATTTAAAGCATGCAATTGATACCAAACTTAAAAATTGACTCAAGACTCAAACAAGAAACACAAAATATTTTTGGTTTTTATGATTTTATGATTTTTTTTGTATTTTATTATTTTTTTCGAAAATTATATTAAAAAATGAAAATAATAGAAAAATATTTTTGAAAGATTTTTGAAAACTTTTTAAAAAGAAAATTACCTAATCTGAGCAACAAGATGAACCGTCAGTTGTCCATACTCGAACAATCCCCAGCAACGGCGCCAAAAACTTGGTGGACGAAATTGTGATTCGTACTCTTTGTACTTGTATGAAATTTAATTCGAGATAATAGCTCTTTACTATGTGTGGTCACAACTCCGTTCAACTAACCAGCAAGTGTACTGGGTCGTCCAAGTAATAAACCTTACGTGAGTAAGGGTCAATCCCACAGAGATTGTTGGTATGAAGCAAGCTATGGTCATCTTGTAAATCTCGGTCAGGCAGATTTAAATAAATTATGGAATTTGGAAAATCAAATAATAGTAAATAAACATAAAATAAGGATAAAGTTACTCATGTATTTCCATGATGGGAATTTCAGATAGGTGTATGGAGATGTTGTGCTCCTCCTGAATCTCTGCTTTCCTACTGCTTCATCCAATCCTTCTTACTCCTTTCCATGGCAAGCTGTATGTAGGGCATCACTATTGTCAATGGCTACATCCCATCCTCTCCGTGAAAAAGGTCCAAATGCTTTGTCACAGCACGGCTAATCATCTGTCGGTTCTCAATCAGGTTGGAATAGAATCCCTTGATTCTTTTGCGTCTGTCACTAACGCCCAGCCTTCAGGAGTTTGAAGCTCGTCACAGTCATTCAATTCCGAAATCCTACTCGGAATACCACAGACAAGGTTAGACCTTTCAGATTCCCATGAATGCCCCCATCAATTCTAGCTTATACCACGAAGATTCTGATTAA
>NC_029778.3:53710079-53753819 GCF_000817695.3 Arachis duranensis
TTCTAGCTTATACCATGAAGATTCTGATTAAGGAATCCAAGAGATATGCGCCCGGCCTAAGGTAGAACGGAAGTGGTTGTCAATCACGCGCGTTCATAGGTGAGAATGATGATGAGTGTCACGGATCATCACATTCATCAAGTTGAAGTGCAACGAATATCTTAGAATAGGAATAAACTGAATTGAATAGAAAATAGTAGTAATTGCATTAAAACTTGAGGTGCAGCAGAGCTCCACACCCTTAATCTATGGTGTGTAGAAACTCCACCATTGAAAATACATAAGTGAAAGGTTCAGGCATGGCCGAATGGTCAGCCCCCCCGAAACGTGATCAATAGTCTCCTCAGATGAAGAATAAAATAAAACTGAGACCAAAGATGTAACATGGTCAAAAGGACGACTAATACACTAATGCATAAATCCACTTCCGGGGCCCACTTGGTGTGTGTTTGGGCTGAGCTTGATCTATCCACGAGCTGAGGCTTCTTTTGGAGTTGAACGCCATGTTGTAACGTGTTTTGGGCGTTCAACTCCGGGTCGTGACGTGTTTTTGGCGTTTTGCTCCAGACAGCAACATGGAACTGGCGTTGAGTGCCAGTTTACGTCGTCAATTACCGAATAAAGTATGGACTATTATATATTTCTGGAAAGCTCTAGATGTCTAATTTCCAACTCCGTTAAGAGCGCGCCATTTGGAGTTCTGTAGCTCCAGAAAATCCATTTTGAGTGCAGGGAGGTCAGATTCCAACAGCATCAGCAGTCCTTTGTCAGCCTCCTATCAGAGTTTTGCTCAAGTCCCTCAATTTCAGCCGGAAATTATCTAAAATCATAGAAAAATACACAAACTCATAGTAAAGTCCAAAAATGTGAATTTAACATAAAAACTAATGAAAACATCCCTAAAAGTAGCTTGAACTTACTAAAAACTACCTAAAAACAATGCCAAAAAGCGTATAAATTATCCGCTCATCAGCAACCCAATTTTATTTTTATCTATGTTATTTCTTTTTTTAGGTTGATGATAATGTGGAGTCACAAAAACAACTGCAAAAATTAAAGAAAAATAAAAAACAGCATTAAAAATAGCACACCTTGGAGGAGAAACTTACTGGCGTTTAAACGCCAGTAAGGGTAGCAGAATGGGCGTTTAACACCCAGTTTGGCACCATTCTGGGCGTTAAACACCAGAAAAAAGCACCAGACTGATGTTAAACGCCATAAAAAAGTAACAAGCTGGCGTTAAATGCCAGAAATAAGTAGCAATCTGGCGTTGAACGCCAGGATTGCACTGTAAGGGCGTTTACACGCCTGATAGGAGCAGGGTTGATAAATCCTTGACCCCTTAGGATCTGTGGATCCTACAGGATCCCTACCTACCCTCCCACAACGCTCTTTCCCAAATACCCCTCACCAATCAACTCATTCACTCTTCCCCATCACCTCTTCACCAATCACCTCCATATCTCTTTCCCAAAAACCCCCCCACCTACCTCACTTTCAAATTCAAACACTTTTCTCTCCCAAACCTAACCCTAATGACCGAAACCTAACCCTCCCCTTACCCCTATATAAACCCCTCACTACTTCTTCATATTCACACAACACAAATACCTTTCCACCATCTTGGCCGAACTACCTATAACCCTCCATCTCCTCCATTTTCTTCTTCATCCCCTTCTTTCTTTCTTCTTTTGCTCGGGGACGAGCAAACCTTTTAACTTTAGTGTGGTAAAAGCATTGCTTTTTATTTTTTCATAACCATTTATGGCACCTAAGGTCGGAGAAATCTCTAGAAAGAGGAAAGGGAAGGCAAAAGCTTCCACCTCTGAGTCATGGGAGATGGAAAGATTCATCTCAAAGGTCCATCAAGACCACTTCTATAAAGTTGTGGCCAAGAAGAAGGTGATCCCTGAGGTCCCTTTCATGCTCAATAAAAATGAGTATCCGGAGATCCGACATAAAATCCGAAGAATAGGTTGGGAAGTTCTTACAAACCCCATTCAACAAGTCAGAATCTTAATGGTTCAAGAGTTTTATGCCAATGCATGGATCACTAGGAACCATGATCAAAGTATGAACCCGAATCCAAAGAATTGGCTTACAATGGTTTGGGGGAAATACTTAGATTTCAGTCCGGAAAATGTAAGGTTGGCGTTCCACTTGCCAATGAAGCAAGAAAATGCACGCCCCCTACACTAGAAGGGTCAACTTTGATCAAAGGTTGGACCAAGTCCTCATGGACATATGTGTGGAAGACCGGACCTTAAGCCCGTGGCTAGAGGATGGTTGGAGTTCATCCAACGCTCCATCATTCCTACTAGCAACCGATCTGAAGTGACTGTGGATCGGGCCATCATGATCCATAGTATCATGATTGGGGAGGAAGTGGAAGTTCATGAGATCATACCTCTAGAACTCTACAAGGTGGCTGACAAGTCATCCAACTTGGCAAGGTTAGCCTTTCTTCATCTCATTTGTCACCTATGCAATTTGGCTGGGATTGACATAGAAGGAGACATCCTCATTGAAGAGGACAAGCCCATCACTAAGAAAATGATGGAGCAAACAAGAGAGCCCACTCATGGACCTCACCAAGAGCAAGAGGAAATTCCTCATGAAATCCCTGAGATGCCTCAAGGGATGCATTTTCCTCCACACAACTATTGGGAGCAACTCAACACCTCTTTGGAAGGCTTGAGTTACAACATGGACCAACTAAGGGTGGAGCACCAAGAGCACTCCATCATTCTCCATGAAATTAAAGAAGATCAAAGAGCTATGAGAGAGGAGCAACAAAGGCAAGGAAGAGACATAGAGGAGCTCAAAAGAACAAGGAATACTTGGATTTCAAATTTTATCTTGAAATTAGTTTAATTATTTTGATGTGGTGGCAATACTTTTTGTTTTCTGAATGAATGCTTGAACAGTGCATATTCTTTATAGTGAAGTTTATGAATGTTAAAATTGTTGGCTCTTGAAAGAATGATGAACAAAGAGAAATGTTATTGATAATCTGAAAAATCATGAAATTGATTCTTGAAGCAAGAAAAAGCAGTGAAAAAAAAAGAAAAAGAAAAAGAAAGCATAAAAAGCCAATAGCCCTTTAAACAAAAAGGTAAGGGTAAAAAGGATCCAAGGCTTTGAGCATTAATGGATAGGATGACCCAAGGAAATAAAATCCAAGCCTAAGCGGCTAAATCAAGCTGTCCCTAACCATGTGCTTTTGTCATGAAGGTCCAAGTGAAAAGCTTGAGACTGAGTGGTTAAATTCGTGATCCAAAGCAAAAAGAGTGTGCTTAAGAACTCTGGACACCTCTAACTGGGGACTTTAGCAAAGCTGAGTCACAATCTGAAAAGGTTCACCCAGTTATGTGTTTATGGCATTTATGTATCCGGTGGTAATACTGGAAAACAAAGTGCTTAGGGCCACGGCCAAGACTCATAAAGTAGCTGTGTTCAAGAATCAACATACTGAACTAGGAGAATCAATAACACTGTCTGAAATTTTAAATTCCTCTAGATACCAATCATTCTGAATTTCAAAGGATAAAGTAAGATGCCAAAATTGTTCAGAAGTAAAAAGCTACTAGCCTCAGTCATCTAATTGGGACTAAGTTTCAATGATATTATGAGATTCATTGTATATTCTCTTCTTTTTATCCTATTTTGTTTTCAGTTACTTAGGGACAACCAACAATTTAAGTTTGGTGTTGTAATGAGCGGATAATTTATACGATTTTTGGCATTATTTTTATATAATTTTTAGTATGATTTAGTCACTTTTTAGTATATTTTTATTAGTTTTTAAGTAAAATTCACATTTCTGGACTTTACTATGAGTTTGTGTATTTTTCTGTGATTTCAGATATTTTCTGGCTAAAATTGAGGGACCTGAGCAAAAATCTGATTCAGAGGCTGAAGAAGGACTGTTGATGCTGTTGGATTCTAACCTCCCTGCACTCGAAATGGAATTTTGGAGCTACAAAAGTCCAATTGGAGCGCTCTCAATTGAGTTGGAAAGTAGACATCCAGGGCTTTTCAGAAATATATAATAGTTCATACTTTTCTCAAGTTTAGATGACGAAAACTGGCGTTCAACGCCAGCTTTCTGCCCTATTCTGGCGTTAAATGCCAGAAACAAGTTGCAAGCTAGAGTCAAACGCCAGAAACAAGTTACAAACTAGTGTTTAACTCCAAAGAAGGCCTCTACACGTGAAATCTTCAATGCTCAGTCCAAGCACACACCAAGTGGGCCTAGAAGTGGATTTCTGCATCAATTACTTAATTCTGTAACCCTAGTAACTAGTTTAGTATAAATAGGACCTTTTACTATTATATTAGTCGTCTTGGTTATTCCGGTTCCCCCTCTGGGGCCGAAGCCAATGAACACCATTATCACTTATGTATTTTCAACGGTGGAGTTTCTACACACCATTGATTAAGGTGTAGAGCTCTACTGTTCCTCGAGTATTAATGCAATTACTACTATTTTCTATTCAATTCATGCTTATTCCTGTTCTAAGATATTCATTTGCACACAAGAACATGATGAATATGATGATTATGTGACACTCATCACTATTCTCACTTATGAACGCGTGATTCACAACCACTTCCGTTCTACATGAAAACAAGCTTGAATGTATATCTCTTGGGTTTCTAATCAACGATTCACATCGACTCCCCTCTGACAATGGGACATCTGAATCCGAGATCAGAGTCTTTGTGGTATAAGCTAGAATCAATTGGCAGCATTCTTGAGATCCGGAAAGTCTAAACCTTGTCTGTGGTATTCCGAGTAGGATCCGGGATGGGATGACTGTGACGAGCTTCAAACTCGCGACTGTAGGGCGTGGTGAAAGACGCAAAAGGATAGTAAATCCTATTCCTACACGATCAAGAACTAACAGCTGATTAGCCATACGATATCTGTGCATGGTATTTTTCATCCGAGACGAGCAATCCGACAGTTGATTAGCCGTACAAAAACCGTAGAGGACCATTTTCACTGAGAGGATGGGAAGTAGCCATTGACAACGGTGACACCCAACATACAGCTTGCCATGGAAAGGAGTATGAAGGATTGAATGAAGACAGTAGGAAAGCAGAGATTCAGAAGGAATAACGCATCTCCATACGCTTATCTGAAATTTCCACCAATGAATTACATAAGTATCTCTATCTTTATTTTATGTTTTATTTATCTTTTAATTATCAAAACTCTATAACCATTTGAATCTGCCTGACTGAGATTTACAAGATGACCATAACTCGCTTCAAGCCGACAATCTTCGTGGGATCGACCCTTACTCACGTAAGGTTTATTACTTGGACGACCCAGTGCACTTGCTGGTCAGTTGTGTGAAGTTGTGAAAAAGAGTTGAGATTACAATTGTGCGTACCAAGTTGTTGGCACCATTGAGATCACAATTTCGTGCACCACCTATTCTGGCAAAAATGGAAGCTGAAAAGCGTAGCCTTTGGTCCTGGACAGGCAGGACAACATCACTTGAAAAGTGCACCCTATTCCCAAATGCCAAAATCGTAGCCCTTGGTGCAGAAAAGCGTAACCTTTGAGAATAGGCAACGACCGAATAGGAATCCTCCTAAAAAGCGTAGCCATAGCCAGAAAGCGTAGCCGTAGTTTAAGGCATCATTTTTTTATTTTTGGCTACACTTTTCAAATATACCTGAATGAATGTTTTTTGTAGTGTATAATGTATGTTTATTCTTATGCAGGCCATAAACTCATGTGTCAGTTGCCTACCCACTCCCAACATTATTTGAGAACAAATTCTAGATATGACTTCCAAAATGCATCAGTCTGCATATGTCGTATGGCCTAACCCACATCAGTTTGACAAACCTTGAAGCTATAATTACACTTTTTACTTTTGATATGGAAGCATAGTATGTGTTGGACCTCATTATGGAGAAGGGGGGCTTCACATGAGTGTGGTGTCAGGTATACCACAACTCGAACCGTGTGTCTTGTTGGTGCAACTCGGACCGTGCGTCTTCTAGGGGGAAAAACAGACCATCCGACTTGTGCTTCCCCTGCCACTTGTCGCGCTCAGCTGACTCCCCCCAACGGTGCCCTACCCAACATTAACCCCCCACACTCACCATCCGCTTTCACTTTACTCTTTTCACCAAACTCAGCCCACCCCCAGTTCGTCTTCTTCCTTTCTCCACCCTCCAAGCTTGCATGGTGATAGCAAGCTAAAGATGCCAAAGAAAAAAAAATTTTAAGATGTTGATCATCCTGAACTTTATGTTATACATTATCTCAGTCATTCAAAATATGTAAGTTTTAGTTAATTTTTTTAATTTTTTTTATATTTTGTAATTATAATTATTATTGTTAGTAGGTTGATAATTATTGTTGTGGTTAGAAATTGAATTTAGGAATTATTATCATTTTTACTAGATGTAGGTTTTTTTTGAACTTTTTTAATATTTTATAATTAAGATTATTATTATTAGGAAGTTGATTATTATTGTTGTTATTGTTAGAAGCTGAATAAAAATATGTATTATTTTTTGACGTGATTACGGTATTATTTTGTTTGAAATTTTTTAATATTTTATAATTATAATTGTTATTGTTAGGAAGTGAATTATTATTGTTACTGTTCTTAGAATTGAATTTAGGAGTGTAAATGATTATTATTTTTGTGTCCTTATTATGGTATTTTTTTTTTGAAAATTTTGTTTGGTTTTTATAATTATAATTGTTATTATTAGGAAGTTAATTATTATTATTATTATTATTGTTGTTGTTGTTGAATTTAGGAATGTAAATCATTATTATTTTTTGACCTGATGATGTTTTTTTTTTTGGAAATTTTTAGTTTTTATAATTATAATTGTTATGGTTAGGAAGTTAATTATTATTATTGTTATTGTTGTTAGAGTTGAATTTAGGAATGTAAATGATGATTTTTTTTCTCGTAATTATGTTAGGTTTCTTCAAAAATATATATATAAATAATACAGAGAATATTTGTTTAAATGTAATTAGAATATTATTTGTAATAATTTTTAAAGTTATTAATTTTGAAGTTATAATTAGTGAATTAAATTTTATAATTAATTTTAGAAATTATTATATCAGTTATTATGACATTTGTTCTACCACCGTGAATAAATAAATAAGCAACTACTCTGTAATTGTTAATTAATTAAGAGCATTATTAGGTTATAAGAATTGGAATTATGTATTAGTTGTCATTGTTAACAGTTAACTGTGAATAATTTTTAGGATTAATAAGTAAATTTAGAAGTTAGGATTATTTGTTTTAATTGGATTTGGTAAGATAATTTATGATATTTGTGTGGTTTCAGTTAATATGTTGTTAAGTTTGTTTTGCAAATTTTGTTACTTTTGAGAGTTAATAAATTGGTGAGTTAGTTCATGATACTTGCTACTAATTGTTGTAATTAAGAAAAAGTTTAGCACGAGTTTGATATTTTAGATGCTCTAGTAGTAAATTACTAAATGTTAATGAGTTGACTAATGATAATTTGTTATGTTTTTGTAGAGTTTGAAGATGTTGACATGTGATCATCCAATTCCTCCGGATCGGTATAATGATAGGGTGAAAGAGCATTTACGATTAACTGGATTTTATCATGCGTCTCAGATTGGGGTAGTCCAATGTCAGAAGGCACTGGTGAATGCTCTGATCGAAAGGTGGCACCCAGCCACACATACCTGTCACCTTCCGATTGGTGAAGGTGCTGTGACGCTTGAAGATGTTGCAATGATTCTTGGCCTTCCGACGGACGGTCTTCCAGTCACAGGGATGACAATGAGTAGTTTTAAAGTCTTGGAGGCGGAGTGTTCACACCAGTTTGGAGTTGCCACCAGTAAGTCAGCATGTAGAGGAAGCTGCATAAAACTGACCTAGCTGTGGGATCTTAAAGAAAACTTACAGTTGACTGATGAAAACAGTATACAAAGGTACGTGAAGTGCCACATCATGTTGTTGATTGGAACGATCTTGTTTGGGGACAAGTCTGGCGCAAGTGTGCATTGGAAGTATCTACCCCTGCTTCGTGATTTTGGGAGTATTGGATAGTACAGTTGGGGCTCGGCATGCGAATCACACCCTGACCCATACTGTGTGCACTTGGCATAAAATGTCAACGGCTCTGACTCATACACCCGGTAGTCTACACTTCTTCGAATGGTATAATCTTTCATTGCCTTAATAACAGCTTCTCTAGAACTGAATTCCATCCCAACGGCAAACTCACCATCTGCGACAATAGGAATTTCTGCGACGAAGGTAGTCAAACATAAAATACTTAATACACAAATATTTAATAATCGAAACCACAACTAAATCAATACTCACAACATCAATTATGATCTAATAATAATTTTTACATATGGACACTGTCTTATTCTAAACAAAACAACATAAACACATAATCAAATGCTGATTAATAAATACTAATTTTTTTTAACTAAATCAATAGCTAACTAACAACATTATTACCTTAAACTTTACTAAATAAAACCGATACACAAACGCTAGTTTAGTATATATTCACACATTGCTAAACTATTTCCTCCATCGATCGATCTAATTAATTACAAGCTTCTAATCCTATTTATAAATATAGGCAACCACGTACCTGCACTCATATATTCCGAAAACTCAGGAACATGCATGGCATTCAAATCCAAAACTCACATGAAAGGTGGCTCCTCAAACGGCATCTCGTTTGCGAGTGCATTTACAACGTCCGCCACATCTGGAGCCATGATGTTGTCTCCTTGATCTTCATCACCGTCTGGACCAACAACTTCGTAATTGCTTTCGAACTCTTCTTCACTATCACTATTGTAATCCTCGCATACAATATTCCTGTCGACCTCAGATTGTTCGAACTCAACGTACAACTCGATGGACGAGATTTGAGCACGACTTTCAATATACATTGAAAACATCTGTTGCAAACTAGCTTCATCCGTTACATATTTGGTTTGAAATTACACGAAGCCACCAAACACCGGTATGAGATATCTGTATAAAGTACAAGATATTCTCCTTGACATCTCAGAATCTATCTTCTCACAGATCACACCTTTAAGCTCTTCAAATGAAATTGTGAAGGAAATAACAATATCTAACGGATTTTCACAGATAAATTTCACACCCTCAAATATTTGTAATAAAATCTGACCAAAATAATACACTTTCAAAAGTACTCTATCATCCATATCTCTCACTCTACTAAATAATAACAGAAATCTCACTAACAAATTTTTGGATTACATACTATGAAGGAGAAAAATACAAAACCAGAGAACCAGAGGAAGACGACGAGCAAGCTGAAAGAAGAACACGGATCTGAGACTGTTGTACGAGTTGCACACTTTTTATGGTGAGTTCTACCCAACCCCCTCTAAATCAACATGTAAATTATCTCTCGTGAAGTGGCACATTTTAATTGGATGTTTAGTTTTAGTTTGAGTTAATTTAACTCAACAAGAGTTAAGATAACTAAATTAGGACAACTTTGTAATTAAATATTTTTATAAGAGGGAAGAAAATATAATTTCTGTAAACATTAGAAAGTACGCAGCCCGCAGCCAGCAGCCACGCCAACCACCGCAGCCACCTCAACCCCGCAGCCCCGTCGCATGTACAGGTATCGCGTGTGGTAGCTTAGCACCGTCGCAGGAGCTTGAAGTCGTCTCTTATGTTGGAGAGCGCTCTCTCTATGTTCACCGTGCCTCCATCACCGTCACCATAACTGCCACTGTCAAGAACTTCTTCGTGCTTCCCTTGCCGCCTGACATCTCTGTTCGCTCTGTTCGTGCTTCAGGTAGGTCTTCTCCTTTTCTCCATTTTAAAAGAGTGACCCTTCTTGGTATTTAATGAACATTTCCCTTTTCATTTATATGGCAGTGTGTCCCTTGGATTTGAGAAATTTTCATTTCAAACTTTCTTTGAGTATACAATTTTCAAATCACTCTGTAAAATTTTGCTGAAGTCACTATCATAGCATTACTTCAATGTTCAACTGCATTTACTCATAATTTTCTTCAATTATAGCAATTTGAATGCAATAGAAATGGTAATCTAGAGGTAGAACAAGAGGCTTCTACCCTTTTTGATATGTGGTTTGGAGTTATAAGTAAATACAAACTCTTAATTAAATAAATTCAGTTCCACTTTGATATGATGCCCAGATTTTTTTCTCATAATTTTTTGATCTATTGACTCTAGAAAGGAGTGGAGAATTTTAATATGCACAAGTACTGTCAAACATGTTACATACTTAATGATTCTCATGAACTAAAAAAGGAGCTAAAAATTCTGCTTTGTTTTGTAATAGTTTTTTGCCTCCACTGCATATAGGAATGTTGTGGCTTATAGTTTCAAAGTTTCAACAAGTTGATGCTTAATAAATTTGTGTTTTCTAGTATGAGTTTTACGCTGTTTTCATACTTGTGATTACTGATTCTAAAATTTCTAAGTTGTTCATGATTTTTAGTTCTGAATATCTTATCTTCTATGACTAGGAAATAGGAGTCATTTATTTTGGTTAATTACTTAATTTTGTTCATGATTTTTGATTAGCTGGATTTTGAATTTCGTTTGTCGTGACTTGGAATCATTTTTTAGTATCTATTTGTGTATTGTAGCCTGAGTTTTGTGATGTGCATTGTTTGCTTGATGTCCTTTAATTTTGTTTGAAACTGAGTTAATTGGAATTGAAGTAGGTAATTGGAATAAGAGTAGCCTTAATTTTTATTAGAAACACCTTGGATGTTGTTGTGTTATTTTTCCGAACCTTTCATCTTGTTATAGTTGTTGATGTTGTGTTGTTGTTGGTGTTTTGTTTTATTTTTTTAATTTATATTCTTGTAATTAATTAGTGATAGAAAGAGTAAGCTAGGTGTACCAAATATCTAAAGATGATTATGTGGGATTATGGACAGCATCTATCAGGAAGTGAAAAAATTTTTATTTTTTTTAATCAAATAATATCATATCATATATCATACAATAGAGAAAGGTAACAACGCATATTATGTCTAAACAGAGTGCTCTGCAAACATAAAACCCACTTAAGCATAAAATAAATATAAACAAAAGCTGACTCCAAAATCCCTGTTTGAGTTTGAGAGGGAAAGATCCTAAAAACCTATTATTCTCCAAGGTCTAGGCACCCAAATTGATGGCCAAGATATGAAAAATGAATTAAAAGAAAATCAAACCAAACAACCTACTAAAATCCAATACAATCTTCCACCTGCATAGAATAGTCCAACTTCCAAGGACCTAATAAAAAAGATACTCAACTTAAAAACCAATTCATCCATTAAACTAGATACAACTCTATTAAAAATCTCAAGAATCAAATAAGTCAACCAAACTTGACTCCAATATGGCACAAGACACGGTGCATTAAGAACTTGATCATCATCCTTGATCCTTCTCACCTTGACCCGATTAGAATCACTTCCAATGAACGATAGCAGGTCCAGATTCATCATATTCACCCTTTGAAATCTACATCTGCTGAAAGGTGCTAAGTAATGCCAAGATAGAACCACCGATCCAAACACTGTACTTCTTCTTAGGGGGTGCAACTACCTTGATCTTCATGCTGCTTGGAGCAAGTGCACTAATTTCTTTGCTCATCCGATCAGCAACTCCAGGAAACATAGTGGACCCATCACTGAGCACAATATTTTCATAAAGATCCTTCCTGATATCAACATCACATTTCATGATGGAGTTGTAGGTAGTTTCATGAATTCCTGGAGCTTCCTTTTTCATTAGTCACAAAAAAACCTCCCTTTTTATTCGTGAAACTTTTAATTGCTTTGATCTTTTCTTGTTGTTATAGTTATCTTTTACTTAAGTTCACAACTATAACAAGTTTTGGGATCATGTTTCTATTTCAGAAATGAGAAAATCCTTGGGTTTTCAGCTGCTACCTCTGCATTTTTTATTTTTGTAACCTGTCCTTTTGCTTTCTTTTTTTCTAATGTATGTGTTTTTTGAAGTCTCACAAACTTTAATTTCAAGTTTCAAGATTTTTTTTCTTTGGGGAGAGGAGAGGGAGGAGAGGAGATGAGAGGTTATTTAGACTAGAATTGAATACCCTTTCTTATTTCTTTCTTTTTTCATTTAAAAAAATGTTTTTGAAGTAGTTGGTATTAAATATGCTGCCTTTTAAATTATTTTCTTTTTAGCTTTTTTTATAAAGTAAGGATTGATGGGACTTCTTAGTTCTACAATTTTTAAAAAAGTTCACTGCTTTGCACTTACTGAGTTATCTTATAAATGAAATGAATGCATTTTCTGAGTTATATTACAACTTCTTATATTAAATAAATTGCATTAACGAAGTACTGTATCTATCAAGTAGCTGTGCAAGAAAAAATGGCCACTAGAGTGAGTTTATGATTCCATATAGTATTTAATGTGAATTAATAATCTTCTTGTGTTAGTGTGTTCTGAAGGGTCAAGTAAATAGTGATCACTTTTTTTTATATGGTTAGGACTTAGGAGAGGTGAGAAATTCTTACATGTTGAGCGTATTTATGCTGTTTTTGATAATTATCTTAAGACATAAATTCAAAGACTACAAGATATATATAAAGTTATTTGGAGATAAAATTAGATATAAAATAGACAAGATATTTCTTCAAAAATTCACATTATTTTCATGTTTCAACAGTATTTAGAAGTACTATTTTTTTTTCTTTTTGTGTTAAAAAAATAGTTGATATTTGTGCAACACTAAGTAATTATTCTACAGGATTTATATAAGTAAAAGAAAGGCAGTTATCTTGCTTGTGAATAATAATGCATTCTTCTCTTATTGGGTGGTAATTGAAAATGTGGTTTAGGTTGTCTGGTGCTATTTGTTCGGTTGGTTTTTAATTTATATTGTAAAAAGTGCTACTTCTTTTTCTTGCTTCTATTTCAGCTTTTAGATTCAAGTGCACTATTTAAATGATTTTGGCAAGAGATATGTTTTTCTATTAATCATTAAATCTTAAAAAAAGGAAAGACAAGAAAAAAACAACCAAAACATAAATTAAAAATAAAAAAATTTCAAAACAAAAACAGAACTTTATTTATCTTACCAATTAGATACTTGCTTTGTGTCTTCATTTCCTCTTATACAAGTATAGACACCTTTGAAACATGGTGTAAATTGATGGATTAATTTCTCTATACTTATAGGAATCATTATATATTTTTATTTGTATTTTAAAGTCAAAGGTAAGGATATAATCATGTAGATAAGTGAAGGTGTCACTTGTTTACTCAAATTATTACTCTAATCTGTTGCAGAGATGGGTAAGATTGAAAATAAAAACTTGCATGGATGTGGATTATACAGTTTATTTGCATATGGCTATGTATACTAAAACTCCATTATGTATATATGTATAAATGATTTGAATCCAGCCGCGGAAGCCAATGTGTGTTGTGATGAAATAAATAAATAAGTACATCTGTGTATGGGTCATTTCTCTCTTTGTCTCACTCCTTTAGTTGGGTTTGATTCCAGATATTTTGGTGATCCAGATGCTGCAGATTTTGTGTTCACAAGTGAAGCGGATATACTAACATTAGGGATAAATGTTATCCACCAAGTTGTATTGACTGGTACACGCTCTGTCAAAGTTTTCTTCACTCAATTTTTTCTTAAAATTTTTAACCATTAATTCATTGGTCCTATCTTTATGAAAAATTTTCTTGTTGGGTCAAGTGTTTACCACTAGACTAGAAGCTATGGTTGTTAGTAGGATACAACTTTATTTTCTTATACTTTCTCAAATCATATCTAGTATGAGGAGGTGCTAAACCTATTTTAACATTTATATTTTAGATAAAATTAAGTACAGAGAATCAACTTTTAATTAGTTAAAATTAGGCAAGTTTTTTATTATAAAATTACTTTCTTAACTTTCACGTTTTGGAAGGTATAGAGTTTAGGATTTAGAATTAGAATTTATAATAAAAGGATAATTTTATAATAATTGTCTAATATTGGCTGAAAAATAGTTGATTTCCTAGTTGAATTCTTTAGATTTTAGTTGGTGAGTTTTCTATAACAGAGGTTTCAGTTCAACTGAACTCAGAGGTCTACCTAACTGAACTAATATTCAAGACTTTCTTTGATCAATGAAAAGTTACTGCTGTGTTAAATATTTCAATTATTTATTATCAACCCACAAGAACTAGAAGCCGTCTTTATTATAATGAAGCATTGCATTGGTATGTTACAATGAATCTGTCTTTGACATTTATTTCTCATATCTTGTTCTGTAGTATGCTTAATTTTATAAGTATTAAGGTTAGACAGATATTTTGTTAGAACTGAACCCTAAAGAGTTGGGAGAGGATTTGAAGAAACTTGGAATTTGAATGGTTACATGGTTTTGTATTAGTATGCTAACAGAACAACAGTGGGACAAAATTATAAGAAACAAGTGTACATATAGTACAAAAGTAAATTTAATACTTCTCTTTCACCCTCCCATTCTTTTGTGAAATTCAACTTGAGCCTTCTGTTGCCCCATTCGCACTCCCTTTTTTTATCAATGCATACAAGATTAGAGATGTATTGCATTGGCAGGGAAAGATACTAGTACTTAGATTGGAGGAGTCAGAGTTGACAAAACTGCTAAAACCTAAATAACACTTTTAATTTCATAAAACTGCATGGCTTTTACCTACTATTAATTATGGCACACATCATTTATCTTCTTTCTCATCCATTCTGGCCTAATCTCATGCTCTAAACTTGATGATTAGGTTCTGATCTAGAAAAATTGGCAAGTTCCAATGGAAAATTCGCTCAGTACTTGACCGAAACCCTCAATCTGTATTTCTCGTATCATCGTGATGCCTACAACACCGACGGTGTGTCTTCAAAGTGCATTAAAAAATTGTTAGAGACCTAATAATCTGAAATACTAACTACAATTATTTTCTGTACAGGGGTTTACCTTCATGACCCCACAACATTTCTTGCAGCTGTTGATCCTACTTTTGTGACCTGCATGGAGGGTAGTGTTAGAGTTCAAACCGGTGGCATTACACGGGGTCTTACAATACTGTACAACAAACAGAAAAGGTACTGTTATGCTGGCTTGAAATTTATCTTCATTTATTTGTAGTTTGATAAAAGAGAAGTCTTGGAGCAATGGTTGAGTTATTTTTATATGACCTTAAGGTCACGAGATTAAGTCGTATAATTAGTCATGGATGCATTTATTAGGTTAGAATGTATACATTACATCCTTTAGGAATGGTGCTTGTGCACGTGGTTTTTTTTAATATTTTAGCAATTTAATCTAGTATATATGAATTCGTTCCTTGATACAGAGTAAACGTTTTCCAGAAATGCAAAGACTAAGATTTGGTAAGAGTTTGGACTGTATTAGACATAAGAATGCCATACTCTTCTTGTTACTAGCTGATGTTATGGAGACCTAATAATCATCTTGCATGTTAGAGGATGAGATCTTGAAAACTGCAACTATAGTATCACTTTTCTGAATCTTGGGCACATATATTATAGTACAAATTTTCAACTAGACACCCTATTATATTCAGGCAGTGAGGATATTATATAGAGTACGGACTATGACATTATTCCTCTGATTTATTGTATTTAATGTAGTTTTAGTTATGCTCTTACTAAGAACAGAAATGCTAGTAAAGATAAAGAAAGGTAAGGGAAACCTGGGACATGGATGCGTCTTAAGTTGATACTCTGTTGTCTCTTATTTGAATGGTGTTGAACATAGATTTATTGAGGACTCCATCGAATTGTTTATGGTAGGAAAGAACAAAGGAGGGAACTGAAGTCTGATTCATATAGGTTGGGATGAAATAATTGCACATAATTATTGGATAATCTAAATAACAGTTTACTATTGGTTAGCAATGTATTATGGGATTATGTAGTTACTTGTAGTGACCGAACTAAATGCTATACATGTTGAACTTGGATATGATTTAATGCTAATTATTATGGATGTTTAGTTTTAGTTTGAGTTAATTTAACCCAATAAGAGTTAATATATTATCTAAAGTAGGACAATTTTGTAATTAAATATTTTTATAAGAGGGATGAATATATACTTTCTGTAGGCATTAAAAAAGTAAAGTTATAATTTTTTATCATTTTGCAGAAACTCAATGCACCTCAGCCCCATTCCTCTCTGAAATTGAAAGAAAAAAGCAAATCAAGCTCTACCCTACACATTGATCCAGCCCTGTCGCCCGCAACCACGCCAACCATCGCAGCCACCTCAATTTTGGTGAGAATGTCATTTCTACTTCGTACAGACCATTACAAATGAAATTCTAAAGTGATGAAATCATTGATGCTCATTTTTTAAAAAATTAATCTAAATATATTTTGTTCTGCTTAGGTCTTTAAGATACAAAGAAGATAGCCAACCAAATAAGGGACATAAAAGTAAATATAATTGGATGGATTGTATTAAAATCTCTAGTTCTTTAAAGGTGTTGCTGTATTTTATGTGAATTAGTGGTAATTTTTGTAGTATACATATCTGTTAAATGTTAATTGTGTGGTGATGTGTTTGTTTTTTTATAAAATGTAGGTGTATCTTCGTTTTTGGGAGATGGAGCCGTCGGATAGCGATTTTTTTGGAACAGAATCCATGAGGAGTTCCCAAGAGGAGACGATCTAGATTTTTTAGACGACTATTCAAAGGCTGATGAAGATAGACCTCAAGATAAGAGAATAGCAGAGCTGTAATGAGAAGATATCATGCAACTTTAGTTTACAGATGAGGAAGCTGTCTATCGATTCTACAAGACTTATACAATGATGCACGGTTTCGCTGTGAGGTTGGATGAAGTCAGACGCAATAGCGATGGTTCCGTAATTATGCGCCAAATTGTTTGCAATCGGGCGGGTTCAAGAAAGGAAGAGGTTGAAAAGGACGAAAGAATCAGGGACCACCGACCCCTAACTCAAGGTTGTTGCCGGGCTAGAATTCGTGCAAGACTAGATACAAAAATTCATAAATGGAAGGTTGTTTCGTTCTACGAAGAGCACTCTCATGAATTAGTTGATCCAATCTACGTTAGCATGATGCCTGAGTATCGCACATTCAGTATCTCGGATAAAGCTCAGGCGAAGAATTTGCACGACTTAGGCATCAGGACCTGTCACATCTTGGGATACTTGGCTGCTCAAAAAGGTGGATATGCAAACTTGTCATTCAACCAAAAAGACATGTACAACCTCATTACTCAACATAGGAAGGAAAAGGTGAAGGGTGGTGATGCAAATGCTGCAATAAGCTACCTGAGAGGTAAAGTTGGAAATGATTCTTATTTCTTTAGCAAGTACACATTAAGTAATGAGAATCGATTGGAAAACTTGTTTTGGGCTGATGGGACTAGTCATATTGATTATGAGTGTTTTGGGGATGTCTTGACATTTGATTCGACTTACAATAGGAACGTCTACAATAAACCACTTGTGATATTTTCTGGTATCAATCATCATGGGCAGATCGTAATATTTGGATGTGGTCTTCTTGTAAATGAGGATATTGGTTCATACAAGTGGCTCCTGGAAACCTTTTTGGAAGCAATGGGGAGTAAACACCCTACGGCAGTTGTCACCGACGGAGATCTTTCAATGAGAAAAGCCATTAAACAGGTCTTTCCTAGTGCAACACATCAACTATGTGCATGGCACTTACATCAGAATGCATGCGAGAAGGTTAAGAACATGGACTTCTAAATGACTTCAAGAGATTGATTTATGCTAATGTGAGTGTTGAAGAATTTGAGGTCATGTGGAGAGACATGGTGGCGAGGTTTAACTTATCAAGCAACTCTTGGGTCGACCAAACCTATGAGTTGAGAAAATTATGGGCTCTTGCTTATTTGAGGGGCCAATTTTTTGGGCGAATCAGGACAACATCCCAGTGTGAAGGGATTAACTCTCTATTAAAAGCATATGTGAGAAAGAGAGATACCCTTCTTGAATTCATCAACAACATGGAAACCATTGTTAGCCATTACAAAAACAATGAAAGAGTTGCAGAGTTCAATAGTAAATATACCAATCCAGTACTTGTGACTTCTTTGCTGACACTTGAAGATTTTTCTGCAAAGACTTTCACTCGTAACATGTTTCAGGAGGTCAGGAAGGAAATTGAGGGTGCTTGTGCAATGAATACAGAGTTGGTAATTCAGGATGGTGGAAAACTATACTTTAAGTGTAACAGTTTTGGAGTGCCAGATATTGATCATGTGGTTGAGTTTGACAGAGTTAGGGGCATGCTTTGTTGCGAGTGTCTGTGGTTTGAAAATAGAGAGATTCCTTGCATGCACATATTCGCCTGCCTAAAGCACCAACACATTAAAGTTATTCCAGAAAGCTTAGTGTGCAAGCGTTGGACGAAGAATGCCAAGAGTGACTTCATGAAGTCAAACGTCAATGATCCAAGTGATTCTGATAAGGTACTAAAGTGTCGTTTTGGTGTGTTGGGTGCTAAGTGTTCTAGGTTGATGGATTTGGCCTGTAAGAACTCAAGTGATTTTTTCAAAGCAATGAATAGTGTTGTTAACACAATTACAAAATTCCAAAAGCGAGGTGAAAATTCACGCAACACTAACTTAGACGATGACTACGTTGTTGACCCATTGGTGGGGAAGAATATGGGAGCTCACAAGAAAAACTCAAAATTCAAGCAACAAAGAAAATGTTCAAACTGCGGTGTGACAGGGCACTACAACAAAAGTTATTCTAATGCTCCTGGTAGAATCCCAAAGGAGCTAGTAGACGATGATACATAAAAAAATATCAGCAGCCATCTTGACATCCTCACTAAGGTATCTCATACTATAACTATGTCTAGAAATTTGTTGTATGCTGATTCGTCAAATTGAGTTATGGATTTATAAACTATGTTATTTTTATGCTTTTGTAACAGAAGGTGGTGTTTGGTTTGTGATCAGTGCAAAAGACATGAAAATGTGAAAAATCAGCAGAAGATGGAAAAAGATAGGAACACTGTTGGTAGAACAGCACCAACCTCAGTAGCTAAGTCGGCTTTTACTGATCAAGTGAAAACATCAAGTCCTGGTCCCAATACCTTGGTTTGTGCATCTACAGGTAACAAAGAGTCCGGGATGGGTTTCAGACTAGCTGAGTCTTCTGTTGTGGCCCCTAAAACTGGAATGGCAGATTGAAGATGATTCAGATTTTTGGATGATTGGTAATTTTGTACCATTTACTAATTACCTTTTATTGATGATTTGTATAGTTTGCATTCATTGATTGAAATTGACATTTATTGAACTAGGAAGATTATGTCATTTTGCTCATTTACTATTAAATTTTTGAAATTGTTTTTTGACTTATTCTATCAATAAAAGAATTTGACCTTAACTTTAGTTCATTTGATGTGTACCCATGTACTGTAGTAAGTAATTACGTATACGGAGTTTAACAACCAAATTTTAACTACGAACGCTAACTCATGTCTTCTATTTATCACAAAATTGGCTCACATTGACGTGCCATAACCGACCTGTCTTTATTAGATTTATTAAGCTATAATATTATTTCTTAAAAATATTCTAACATTAACACAAATTTTTTAAAATCAAATCTAAAAATATCAAAAATTAAATTTAGATAAAATAAAAAATTATACAGCTAATTCTAATATGAACTGACTATGCCTTGTGATGCTGAAGTTTCTCTTGTTGTCCTCTCCAACCTTGGCCTTTTGTATGCGTTTGCTAACAACAGCTTCCTTTTCCTTTTCCTTCAAATAAATCTCCAAATATTTCACTCTCTTAACTATTTATATCTTATTATACTTTAACTTGCCCTAAATACTTTTAAACTTGTTTATACACATAACCACATCTTTCATGTTGACGATGCTTATTATCAGATTTTTTTTAATGCAATCAACATAAAAAAGTTGGTAATTAGAAAAACCGGGGTTTTTGTGTGTGTACAAATTAGAAGTGAAACTTAAACTCGTAACTTCTAGGTGAGTATAGAAAAATTATTCCATTTGAGCTATACACCAAAACCAACAACTAAGGTAGAATAAAGTTAAACTATATATGTATTCGTACACAAATATATACTACCTAATTTTAATGGCTATTTTTGATGTGCGAATATTATTTTTGTTAAAAAAATTGGGTTTTTAAAACTTAAGTCTAATTAAATTGAAGTAACTCAAGTCACAAATATAATTAGTTATCAGATTAAGATAATATTTAATTAAAAATTAACACATCATTCAGAATAAGTTATATGTTATTTTAGAGAAAATTAGATAAAATTTACCATTTTTTAATGTATGGGAAATTCAAAGGGACCCTGCGTTATGTGAAGATCCTGAAGAATTTCTACCTGATAGATTTGAAAACAACCAAGTTGATTTCAAAGGACAAAATTTCCAATTCATCCCATTTAGGATTACTTGATATGTAAGATTCTTGGTTTCTCTCTTATTTGTGATAACTTTTAAATTTGCATGTAATAAACTAACTCTCTCTACTAAGGATATCGCATTGCCTCCTTGTACCTTAAGCTTTGTTTAATGAAATTCAATACTTAACTATCAAACACTAAAAGGACACCATCATCACTATCAGTTAAATGCATCTTTTTCAATGCCAACTTCCATGGTAAGCATTACAATCACATCCACACTAGATGCACGAAGCACAAAAAATGCCGACTTCTTATGAACCCACCTGGGGATTTTGATTACGCCTATAATAAGCATAATGAACGTAGAAGTTTTTTCATTTTATAAGAACAAAAAGCACTTCTTGTATGTTGCTTCTGTGTATATCTGGCATATGGAAAGCGGCCAAATTAAGGGGTGTGAAACTAACTTTTTCCTTGAAGGCAATTGGTATGGTCCAATATGTCAATGTATGTATTGGAGCGGTATAGAACTACAAAAACTCTGCTGCAAGTTACAGGGATGGGATTCATGCAACCTATACAACCTTGTATCTTTATTCTGTATTCATCAAAATTCTGTATTCATCAAACTATGCCTCATCCTAATGTCAAAATTGCAAGGTGAAACCATTCATATGTCTCATCCTGATGTCAAAATTGTAAGGTGAAACCATTCATAGGCTCGTCTTACGTTCGAAAAACCAATAGATTGAACAAGAATTTTGTCCTGTATGTACTAGTTATCAATGATGATTTGAGAATCAACTGCTCAAATCATATGCCTATGGTCATCTCGTACATGATCTGCGGGCACATGCATGGAGGCCTTTATGGCTAACCACTATGACTTGAGACAGAAATTTTTTCATTTTAACTTAATCTACATGAAGATGGTGCTTCCTCCTCCGGTTAACACACCAGGTGGTGTGTTTCTGTAGGCCTAAGCCAACAAAGACCTTAATTCTTGTAAGTATAACATAGGTTATTGCTGTAAAAAGCGGAATCCAGAAAAGCCTCCATCGAAGTAGATTGGGAGGAATGTTTACAGCAAAAACTGGAGTCAACACTTGAATAACCTGAGAAATAGCAACAAAGAAGTACAGAGACATTAAATTAGCAACAAATACCAAATTAGCATTTAGAAAAATGCAGCATTTAAAGCATTTATGATTATCCCAGATGCTGGAGCAAGTGGTACAAAAGTAAGGTTTTTCTTCACACCCTCAATTTGCATATTTAAAGTGTACAGATAGGGAAAAGAGTCAAGTGTCATGCTTGTATTCTTAGGGATATTTCCATCATAGAGTCAGCTAAAGCAATGTAGTAAAAAATTATAGTAAGATGACTATTAACTATAAGTCTGCTATTGAGCAAAGTTTGTTTACCGGTATAAAAGATTAAAATAGAAATATAAAATTATAAAATTATATTTAGTAAATAAGATATGAACACATATATTATATTTAGAAACATAAAATATTAATTAAGAGCTCAACTTAATTTTTATTTTTTATTATTCTTATCAATTGTTTGTAATTAAATTTCTTATCATTATATATATATTTTTAAAATTTTGTATGAAAAAAAAATGATAAATAAACTTTTATAATTTAGTTTTTATGTTTAATTTATTATCAAATAAAATATAAAAACTTAACACTAAATTTTATATCTTTATTCTTTGTGTTGCATTGTCTTCATAATCAAAAGTAGCTATGTATATATTTTGTTACCATTTTTTACCCTCTCAAGTTCTATTAATTAATTGTAGAAATAATTTTACATTATCCATGATAAAAAAATGAAAACTATAACTTTTATTTTCATAATAAAAAAATTATATGTTAAAAAAATTAACGATTATATATTTTTATATATTATTTTATATATTTTGAATATGTATCCTATATCTAATATTAGTGGTCGATTTAGTAAAGATTTTTTAGTGTTCGTATAAAATAATTATCATGATAGTTAAATAGATGAAAATCTGTTGAATAATTTTTAATTTGTAATAATTTAACCATTAAATCATATAACCATAATTAAGTTTATCCATGTTCTTGTATGTAATCTAATAATCTTACCATTAGTGTGTGAAAATTTAACCAGTAATGCGTGATAATTGAACCATTAAAATTTCGAAGAATAATAGTATATAATCTAATAATCTATTTTCTTGTTCATCCCCCTTTGAATTATTGGACTCCAATTCGTGAATGTCTCGCTAGAATTGGTAATCTGAAAATTGAATAATTAGAAATACCTTTAAATTGAGATTTACCTGGAGGATACATGACAAATAACATCTTGTGTGGTGATGACTTTGTTCTGCGTGGTTTTTTTCATCTCTTTTTTTTTGCGTTGAGTTTACTTTGCAAACAAAGTAAAAACATGTGAATAATGTCATATTGAGTTTTAAATAAGTTAATTATCAGTTAAAATTTTATAAATTAATACTAACACGTAGACATAAAAAAGGATATGGTATGGAACGAAGAAAATTTAAACAAAAATTAAAATAAAATAAAATTAGTCATAAAATAGGAGGTAATTTTATAACGTATGTGACTACTCTAACAGTTATTTATAACGTTTCCATAGTCGTTTGAAATTTTAAAAGGTAATACTATCTGAAAAATAGGAGGTTTAAGTTAAATTTTTTTCTTTCAAATTTAAATTAATTCGACCACACATATAAAATTTGTTACAAAATTTTTATGGTGGCCTTTAACAATATTCAATTTTAAGTTACTTTTTATACAGGTGGCAAACCGTTTAAACTTCAATTTAAAAATGTTGCCTATCAAATTTTAAATTAAAATTTAAATATAATTCAATAATTTAAGTTATAAAAAAAATTTCAACTTTTTATTTATCCTAAAAATTATAAACTAAAATTAAAATTCATAATTTGGGTTAATAGAATTAAAATAAAACAAAAAATAAACCTTGAATAAAAATAAATGTATTAAAATTTGAATTCCAAAATAAAGAATAATTACAAAAACAAATAAATTACTTAAATATTATTTTTTTAAGACACCTCATGAGCTTAGATGAATAAATATTATACGTCAAATAGATCATGATATATTGACAAAAAAATTATTGTCTCTATATTGTTTAATAAATAATAAACCTATCTCATTAATAATAATATTATAACTTAAATTTAAATGGTAATTGATATCATATATTGTGTAGGTACCTAGAGTATATTAGAAAGGTAAGTTTATAATTTAAAGAGAAAAATTAGTCTTTATAAATTTATTTTTACAAAAAATTAGCCTCGTTCAATTATTTTAATTCCATTTCTAATAAACATGTCCTAATAAAAAAATCTGTAAGATTAATTTACATCCAACAAAAATATCTTAATAGGTTACTATGAAAAAATGTGTAAAAATTTTTTAATTTAACGTAATTGACGAAAGAATTTATTTAATAATAAACCTATTTTTAAGAGTAATATTAAAATTTGAATGTAGACACCAATTATCATAATATATTGTATAAGTATCAAGAGTATATTAATATAGTATGATAATAATTTAAAAAAAAACATTGTTCTGTCATGTAATTAAATAATATATAAAAAATTATGTTGTAGTTAAAATTAAATAAGAATTATTTAACAATTATTAAAAAGTTTAACATTGTTGCTGAAACTATATAGTGGTCCAAATATGAGATAGTCGAACCAAATGAATAACCTAGCGTTATCTTCTAGTAATGAATCTCCAATAATAACAACAATACCATTTAAATTTTAAAATTAAGAAATTTTAAAATTCGATGAAAAAATAGTTCAATTTTTTTAAGATTTAAATCCATTACTTTATCTGTTTCAGCATTTGTTGGAAAAGAAAATTTAAATTAAATTAGATATATATAAAATGAGTCGGAAAAATGATATAAATAAAATAAAATTTAAAATATAAAATTCCAAATAATGTAAAAAAAGTTCAAACGATATTTTTACAGATTAAATATTACATATGTTGTTTCAAGCATAAAAAATATTACATCTATAGGCGTAATAGAATAATACTAATTATTGCTATCACCTTATGGTATTTTTTAATAAAAAATGATATATGAATACAATATAGTTAAGTAAATTAATGCACCGGATACAGAGTAGTGATACATTAAAGGTAGATAATTTGGCTCATGATCATCGTTAAACAAAAAGTAATCTCTAACAATAACAACAATACCATTTAATTTTTAAACTAAGGAAATTAAGAAATTTGGTTAAAAAATAAATTTGATTTAATATCTTTAAACTTTAAATGCATTAATTTTTTTCCTTTTAAATGGTAAAGAAACAATAAATATCTTCTTCAACCTAAATTGTTATAGCCTCCAACGGTTTACGCACGTGTCTCTATGCACATAAACCATTAGTGCTAGCAGTGTTTTAAGGCCAAGCATCGATAAACATAAATCACGACAGCTTCTTGCGGTTTCTGTGTTCCCCATTTGCATGTAATCCGCGGCTGACTATAGCGGAATATGTGTTTATGTAAATCACTACTGGCAGTAGCGGTTTCTAAAGATATGTGAAAAAAAATATATTTGCGTCTTCATATTGGAATAAGATATTTTTAAATAAATTTTAAAAAAATTACACTTAATTTAAAATTACACTTAATTTCACAAAAACATGTCTTTAAGGGGAAGAGTTAGGAGGCTGAGCAAGGAAAGAGCTAGATCTACCATCAATGTAACAAGCGAATCGATAGAGTCTTGTATAAACAGCATGGACAAGAAAAGGACAAAGCAGAGGAAAAGAACACTAAAACAAATAATAGATACATTATCAAGGTAACTAGTCCAATTTTGTTATAAATCTAAATATGGTCGTTATATTATGATCGGTTATTTCAATAATAGATCTAAGTCCAATTTTGTGTCTCTCTTAACATTAATTTAATTTTTAATTATTATCCCGTATTGTTTAATATAATACCAAAAAGCTGTTTTATTATTTATTAGTACATATCTTTAGTACAAGATTTTAAGCATTTTCTGAAATTTTGTGGATTGTTTTTAATTACAATGTTTAAAATATGAATCATTCTTTCCTGTGTAAATAATTATTCTGCACTAAAACTCATGGAAAAATATATCAGATTAATATTTTAGCATATGTTTTGTGAACAACGATGTAATTATTTTTTCAACTTCAAAAAGCTACATTATTTCTGATAAATTTTTTTAAAGAAATTAATTTTCATTAAATTTTATGTACTATTTAGAATACAATATTAACGTTTATTAATTATTTAGTATATGTTGATGCTTTAAATATATGTTCGTAATTTGTGTTATGTGCAACATTTAAAATACAGCTTTCATGAAAGTTTAAATACGGATAACAAGAAACAAAAGGAGGTGAACTCGCCCCTTAGCAAGAACCATTCTCAACACGTTGAAGCTCACTCACCACCCACCTACAACCAGTACCACCACCAGCGCGAAATTATCTTTACTAATGTAGTTGATAAGATGATAACAGCCATAACCTCTCTGACGAAAATCCTCGAAAAACAAAACCAAATGGCTTATCCATTGTACGCCGTTAATAGAACTAGATCGGACAATTCGTACATAGAAAATTTAGCTATTAATAATACGACAAATATTAATAATTCAAAAATTGATAACAAAGTTGACATAGATAAAATAATGAACAAATTCATTCGATCTCAAGAATGTCAAAAAATAGTTGTACAACCTACCCTACACAAATTCTCCCCTATCAACAATTCTGATAACCACGCAAATGACGTTACTATCAAGGAGCTCTTCAAACCAAATGTCTCCCCACGAAGATCATCTAGATTAGATTTGAATTCAAATACGGGAATATATATTGGTAAAAAGGGTACCTCATCATTTGTGCTGCCACGGCGTTCATGTGGCCCAAAAATTCCACAGGTATGTGTATAAAAACATAAACTTGTATTGTGATGACTTTGTTTAGTATTACTATTTTTAATTTTACTGTTTAATTACACATGATGATGGTTTCGTGTTTGCAGTAGATGCCCATTAGTTTTAGACCACCGGAGGACAAGATTCTAACGACGGATGAACTTGCTTGTGCCACTTATATTTTTTTCCCGAATTTAAAGTTTTAAGTTAATCGATAAATCCTTATAACACTATTCGATTTGATGCAAGTCTTATTTATACTTTTGTAACAACAATTTCTTGAGCTAAATATTTGCATGTGTATTCGTAAAGGGATGAAGTACTGGTATCAACTCAAACCGCATATGCAAATAGAGAAAGTTTAGCCACGTTAATTCTAGGAGAACAAGTCATCCAAGATGTAAACATTTATTTTTTATTGTATAACATTAAAAAGGTACAAAATGTTAATGTGATGTACCGTAAAATTAAAAATATACCAATGTATTCGTTTGTAGGTTATAGATTTCCTTGCTTGCATTCTCACACAAGAGCATAAAAAGCATAACAAATTACCATCCATATGGTTTCTACTAACAACCTTTTCGGTAAGTTTCAGTAAAAGATTACCCAAAAAAATCTGTATTTGATATTTTGTTTGGATTAAGTTTCAAGCAGTATATGAATAATTTGATGTATTATTTTTTTATGACAATATAACCAGCAACTAGCACTTACATGGTCCAGACCACCCAATCAACTAAGGGAACAATATGCACAAAACTACATGTATAAGATTGAGTATTTGTCAAGGGTAAGTCTTTTAATTTTTAGTAAATAATATATGATTTATTTAATCCAAATTGTATGTTTATCTTAATAGCATAGATTTACAATCCTCGTTATTTTGTAAATAAGTAGATTTTTGTCCCCATCAACGACCTCAATGAGCATTGGTTCCTGAGGATTGTAGACATGAAAAAAGAAAAGATCTTTGTGCTTGATTCTTGTAAAATACTAGACAGAAACTATGGTAGGCTATTATCAGTTGAAAACATGGTAAGTGGTCCAGTTTGATTTTGTGTACAGTAAAATTAGTTTTTCAACTTTTATTCTCTATTAATTTTGAATATTTTGTATATAACGAAAAAAATACGACATTGTTTGAAATTACGATTTGAATTTGTATTTTAAGATCATTGTTATATTCGATTTGTAAGTGATTTAGTAGTTTATTTAATTTGAAATGAAGGTTCATTTGTTAACATTAATATCGAATTAATAATTTTTAAATTTTTTATAATCTATCCATTTTAGACAGGTAATAAAAATTAACCTGTTGCATTGCTTGCACTACATAGTATCCAACCATGTTTTATGTCACACAGGCTATATTCATCGAACGAATGTTAGAACACAACTCTATCTACAATTCTAATGAAATCATTGTACCTTGTATTTTTAAGTTTCCTATTGTGAAACCGTCTGACCTGCCACAATAGAGGAAAGGCTCGTAAGTAATATTAATTTAATTTTTTTTGCTGTCATGTTTATTGAGTTTGTTACGTACGAATCATGTGTTTAGTTAAACTAATGACGTAGTACAATAACACATTTAACTAAACAATAATGAATGTGGCATCTGAGTTGTCATATTATTCTAATTGATTCGTACTTTTTAAAATTATTAGGTCTATGACAGTGATAGGATGAGGCTAGCAATCGACTTGGTTAGCAAGGAATTCAATTTGAAGAAGTTGGAAGTTATGGATAAGGCACATGCATATATGAAAGATATTCTACAAAAACAATCACGACTGCAAAAGGATATATAATTTATTTTTTTCCATCGTATTTTATATTTGCCGAGACACGTCATATTTTGTTATGCACCTTTTAGCTTAAGTGATTCTTTTATTATAGGATATTTTGTTCTCTAATCGAACCTATTGTTGAGTCATTTGATGTTTATTTCTTTGTTACAGAAAATAACTAATATCATTTAACTTTCATTTTTAGCTTTCAAGATAAATCCAAAGATATAACTTTTATGAGCTGTTTTTTATTAACTTAGTTCGAAATAATAAATTTTGATATTGTTTTATAGGATTACTGACATCAAATTTTGATAATTTAGCCAAAAATTATAAATGCTTTGTGTCTTAATTTTTCCAACAAACCTTCAAAAACTCATAGAAATTAACAGCATAGATGGTTGTAGATTATACTGATAGACAAGGGTAAAAGTTGCGATGATAATACGTGGTGATAATTCATAACGATCGGGTGAAGAGAAGGCAACAGGAGAAGAAAAAAATAAGAAAGAAGGCCAAT
Source organism: Arachis duranensis (assembly GCF_000817695.3). Classification (NCBI taxonomy): domain Eukaryota; kingdom Viridiplantae; phylum Streptophyta; class Magnoliopsida; order Fabales; family Fabaceae; genus Arachis; species Arachis duranensis. Next base: position 53,738,832 of record NC_029778.3, read on the forward strand.
GTAATTTAATAGATAATAATAGGTATGTGTACAGAGATTAGTATACAGTAAGAAAAAGAATATTGTTTAATATGGTGAAGAGATGTTACAAAAAATGTATATTAATGTTTTAAAAAAATAATAAAAATAAAGATAATTTAAAAAATTAAATATAAAATTTAAAAATATTTTTCACCAATTGATATTATGTATGAATATAAAGAGACTTTTGAATATGAATTTTTATCTCTACTTCAAATCATATATTATTAAAAATAAATAAGAAAAGTTAATAACGTTTATAAATAGTTAATTATTTATAATGTTTATAAATCTTTAATTGAATTTTGTTATACATAATAACAACATAATAAATTTATTTAATATCTTATTTGTATAAAATTTATAACCTTTATACAATATAAATTAAAAAACTTTTATACATTTTTTTAATTTTTTTATTTTTAATGTTTAAATTATTATATCCAATTAATAAGATTAAAATAAAAATTAAAAAGTTAATATTTTAAAAATCTACTAAATATATTAAACTGCTAATATAAGATTTAAGCAAGTCAGTCACTAGACTTGAGTAGTGTTTCATCCAATTTAAAATTATTGTGCATTACAAAAAATGTTTTATTTTACCGGTATTATTTACCATGACTTTTTATAAATTCCTGCAATATTGATAAGAGAAGTCCTTTTTTTCTTTTCATTTTTTGGAATTTAATTTACATGATTTTCTATTTTAGTCTACAGAAGTTTTATAAACCCCTTTAAAAAATTTTAAATCTTGGGTAAATAGCCGCCTCTTTCAATTTTTTCCAAAATTTGGCTCAGAAGAAAACCTAAACTCGCCCAAACCAAAATATTCTTCTCAATCCTTCCCTAATCCATCATATATGCTTCTCACCATAATCTCTGTTTTGCTGAGCTTTTGTTCCATAAACCCATCGTCTATCCTTCTCTAAACCCATCTTCTCATCAGAAACTCTGTTCCTTGGCTGATGCTGCTAATGGTTGCGTTGCTGACGCTCTTGCTTGATGTTCGCCTATTGCCACACTTCTGTCCTTCTTCCTTTGTGTTTATTTATCCTTGACCACTGAGCCACGACCCACTGCACCCGTCGTTAACTGCCACTACTTCCTCTTCGTCAACCCTCCTTGCACAGCCACTGCCAGCGTCACTCTAGCAACCTCTATCGCACCACCGCATTCATCCCCTCTATGCATTGCAACTGCTAGCTGCTCCAATTCTGAGTTCAACTAGCATTCCCCTCTCCCTGTAACTCATTTTGTCAATTTGCACCAGGTTTCATTTTCTTTTTTCTGATCTTGTAGTTGATGAAATTTTTCTATGTTAATTTTGATTTTGCTGTTCGGATTTAGTTTGCATTTAATTAAATCTGAATTTTTAGGTTTAGCTTACTTTGAATTAGGATTTTCACATTAGAATTAACTTTAGTTAGTGAAGTTGGAACATGTTGTTTTAGTTCTTGAGTTTGGTATTGTTAATGATTTGGATGATAATTCTTGATTGATTTTGGACTACTGTACTCAAAATTGAAGAATTTGTACATTTGATTTGTATACTTCCTAATTCACAATATGTTTCCTGATCTGATTAAAAACACAATATGTGCCCTAATATGATTATGTGCGAGTGTAACTGTTTTTCCAGAGCCTGTGAGGCTAAATTTGCACAGGCTTTTAGGATGCTGGCATAGGTAGCTGCATCTGCTGTCTTTTCAGCTCTTTGCATATCAATTAATAGCTTTATACCTTCTTCAGGGTGTCCCTTCTGAAAATTACCCGAGATCATGGCTGTTCAAGGAACTGAACTTTGAAGAGCCCAATTTACAAAAATCCTATTTGCTTCCCCGAATCACATTTAGCATACATGTCAACCAAAGAATTAACTTGGACAAACTTTATTTGAATATTCCCTTATTCTCTCTTATTTACTCATATTGGGTATTTTTACTTTTTCTTATTAGCTTGTGTTCCTTTTTTTTAATATTGATGCCTTTAATATTGAGGAAAGTACAACTGCGATTGCAAGGGCTTCTACGTTAAGTTCGTAATTTTTTTCATTAGTGTTTTCATGGTGGCGTTGACTTGAATGTATTGTTATTTATGTTTGTTACTTGTTACTGAGTTTTCATGAGAATTTGTTGAGGAACAGAGTTTTTGAATATAATATGTGTGAGTTGCTGTATCAGTTTAAGGAGTGTTGTTCTGTGCGGCATTATTGTTATTATAGTTTCAGAGGTGTGAGATGGTTCCTACACTGTTTAGCTTGGGAGTGATTACAGTATCTTCAATGTGTTTTTGAATCCCTAAATTCAATTCAATTCAATTCTGTTATCTGGAGCTCTGTTGAGATTGAGGGTTTTAGGTAGGAGAGGAAGAGATAGAAACTAGAATTATATCAAAATTATTACGTTGAATAGGTTGGATTAGAAGTTTTTGCATTGTAGATCAAAACTATAAAATTCATATCAATCTAAAATAATTAGACATACTCTTTTATAGATCAAAACTGATGGTAATATATAAGAGTTTCAAATATGCATGAATATGAGTTGTCAGTCTTATTGATGTTCAATTTTCACAAAATTCAGTGCAAATTAATGGTATAATTTTGCTTAAAATAACACTGATGTGATTTGATCATATATAAAGTAAATAACAAAATTGATTCTATGCTATCTTCACAGATATGCCTTGATATTTTATGATATCTTCTTTATTTCTAATCACAACTAGAAAATGAATTAATACAGACAGATTAGTCTTTATTACAGACGGATTTTTGGTTACCGACGGATTTTGTCCCTCTGTAAAAGCCTCGTCGAAAAATATTTACCGACAGATTTTTTTTGTCAGAAAATTACCGACAGATTTTTAGCAGTTACCGACGGATTTTTCCTCTGTAATTTCTCCATCCATTTTTCTGAGGCGTCAAACTTTTCGACGGATTTTCCGTCTGTAATTACAGACAAAATTTTCGATGGATTTTCCATCTGTAATTACAGACGAATTTTCCATCTGTAACTACAGATAGATTTTCTGTCTGTAATTACAGACAGATTTTTCGACGGATTTTCCGTCGATAATTAGCAACAGATTTTTCGACAAATTTTTCGACAGATTTTTCGTCTGTAATTTGAACCTTGGAAAATCATCTCACACTCTGAATACAAACAAAAAATCCGTCTGTAAATCCGTTAGTAAGGTAAAATAGAATTTTTTTAAAATTTTTCCATTGCAAAATAAATATTTTAAGTTTTTTTTTAAATTTTCTCCATCAAACACACTGTAAATTTAAAAAAGGGCAAAAATCATATAAATAAACATAATATTCATTACATGATACCTATAAAATTGGATGTTATTTTTCAACATCATTGGCCAATATCTCACTATCTCAACAAAAAAATATCCAAAAAAATAAGATGACCATCCTAATGTTACATGGATCATATGTGAGAAAAAAAACAGATTCTTTAGCGATTTGCAACGCGACAAGATGAGCTTACTTGCATGGATCATGAATCAATCTATTGGAACCATAATGGAATATTTTGGCCTGCCATCAAGATTAGTATTAGTATGCTGACTAAAACCAAAATTCTTGGGCTAAAATTTTATGAACACAAACATAAATTAAGAAAACACCTTCTGTATGAAATTTTTGTCAATCTCTGACTCATGAAGAAGCTAGTAACACTCCACCCACTGTTGGTACAAAGTCTATTAAATAAAGTATCTGAATAAATAAATCTGATAGAGTGAAATTGCTTATAGCTATAATAAAAAGAGTGAAAGAAACTGTTACCTGTCCATATTTATTGCCACGAAGAAGATACAGGAAGAAGAAACAGAACCAAACTAAAAGCAATACCCCCAATTTCAACCAAGGGATACCAAATTTTCTATCCTCTTTAGTAGCAAGAAGAGGCTCAAGACTCTTCAACCCTTCTTTATTCTCTTCTTTGTTCTCTTGAACTAGCCTCTGACCTTCTTCATCAGCAGCATTATCCCCATTCTTAACTCACTTAAACCCTTTCTTCCTAATCTCTTTTGACTCAGCCTTCCAAAACAGTACCCCATTTATAAGGGAAGTCTTTCCAGCATTTTGGAGTCCTATCAGAGATAGCTCCATTTCCTGCTTGAAGAATAGGTTGCAATCATATTCATAATAACATAGTAAGCTTAAACATTTCAGATAAAGTGATCTACTATTAGAGTTCAAATTAGATGATGCATCATACTAAAATATGAATCAACTTAAACAGGTTTATTGAAAACAAAAGACATTACAACAAATAACATGTGAATAAATGGACGCTTTAAAACAAATTCAGAAGTGCTATGTAAGGATCAAAAGGATGATCACCAATGTTGTGTCAATTATAAAGTCTAGTGTCTTTGTTAATCCCTACATGTATACATATATATATAGCAATATTAGTCAACATTCAATTTTGAAAAAATAAATAAACATGAAATAGGTAATGCTTTTTTAATTTGTTATGCTTACTTTCATTTGGTCTTGATCAGATGAAATTACATAGTTATATGCACTAAGCAAATTGAGGGCTTCATTTCCTTAGATATGCTGGTGCTAAAAACTCTATTCAAACCAAAAGCCTTTCCAAATTTAACAGCCATGTGACTAAGTCCACCAAGGCCAATCACTCCTAGAGATTTTCCCGACTGCTCATTCATCTTGTGGCAAATCATTGGTGAATAAACAGTATAGCAACTGTAAAGACTCCTAAACAAGTAAAAATATTCCCGTAAGACTTTTTTCAAGTATGAAATATAGCAACTGCAAAGAAAGTAACCATAATTAAGAGACTTAAAATCTAGAACTCAGTCATCATGTCATGAGGAAGAAATTGTTTAAGATATTTTGTTTAAGATCTGAAAAATCAATTTTCTGTAGGCATATGTACCTTTCTTTTATAACATTTATCTCTTTTGTATAAATATAAGTCATTCAATGATGACTCTGTTCCTAGCCTTGAATCCATGGAGACAGGAGTACTCTTATGGCATTTCTTCCTACAGATAAGAAAATCACCCGTACATCCAACTTACCTTCTTGGTCCAAAGAGATGCTTCGAAAGGAGAATGCTAATTGGAAACATCTAGCCAAAACCCTATAATTAGATGCCTGACAAAGCAATTCATATCACCATTAAATTATAAAAATTAATTAAAATATGAAAACAGATTTGGATAAATAGATTTTAAAGCTAACGGGATTAGTTAAAAGGCTATAGCATTTTTTTCATTTCTGTAAAGATAAATTTTGCTGTCAAAGGCTATGAAATATTCTTTTTAAGTTGCTGAAATAGCTAATTGCATTTCATAATCAATTGGAACTTGGAGGATTTATGGTAACCAATGTATCTGCAAAATAAATTAAAAAAAACAATTATGACACTTGATATACATCAATCTCACCTTAGAACGAGTAAACAATAAAGAGATGCTAAAAGTGTGTGCCATTGCCTCAAAATTTGCAGGGCCATTTTCTACAGAGGTTGCCTGAACCCAGATGGAAGAAAGTAACAGACTCACTTGGTGACTGCTCAATCTAAGAGAACCTAAATCCTGAAAAGAATAACCCCATGGTTAGGAACAACCAAGGGTATCCATTGTTGGACAAGAAAAAATAAATGACCAAACCAACTGATAGATGTATGTAATAAAATTGAATCCAAGAAGAATCAATAAAATTTAAATATGATCGACACGAACTCCATCATATCATATGCTCCCACTATGGCACTATTAGATAATACAATTAATATCGATAAGTAGAAAATGTCATACCTCTTTTCCATCAGTTAGTGCACGAGTAAAGCTATAACCACGATATGGATGAACAACATTTTTATCCCCGGTAACTCCTACAACTGTGTTTCCTTCTAGCAGTTTCCCATTTAAGTGTTCTGCTTCAGAGAAACTATCATGCTGAATGTGGAAGCTATTACTCTGTACCTTCATAGCCATCTTTGTTTTCTGGTCCAACCATGGAGAAACCATTGATGGCATAAGCACCATAGAGAAGACACTATGTGCTCCAATTTGTGTTTCACGGTCCGGATGAGCCATGGCCACGAGCAATTGATGGAACAAGGCATCAGGGAAAGCCTGGAATAAGTCCAGAAAACACCCTATGTCTTTAGATAAATGAATAAAGCTGAATAGGTAGCAATGTTATTTCCAGTCTATGTAGGAATGCTTGCCTTCTTCTGATATGACACATTAGGGACAGAACTGATTAATTTTGCAGTTTGATAGACAGTAGAGATTGTTGTTCTGGCTAGGAGGGTAAAAATAGAAATATTTTCTAAAACCACAGCCATCAAATCAAGAATGGGTCCTACATCCCCAACCTGTTCTACAAAGCATACTACTTCAGGAATTACATTAAATCAAACTATTGACAGTTCAGTATTTTAACAATCAGATTCTAAGCATGAGATCTGAAAAGAAAATAGAGTCACTATCACCTTCACAGTTTGAAGGAAGTCTCTAAGGAATAATTCCTGTGTTGCCTTGAACTGGTGACTGCAGGCCAAGATTTCCATCATATGCTTGACAGCCACATCATACATCCCAAGTGAAGCATACCACCTATAACAATGAAAAGTAAGAAAGATTAAAGAATCTAGATGCATATGTTCTACATTATTAAACAACAAGAATATGCTATTATTGAAGCAAGTCAAACTTACTGTCCTATATGAAAATGAACATGATCATTGATGTAGCTCCAAGTAGAAGGATCATTATCACACTGCAGCAAAAAGCAGCAGCAAAAGAAAAAAGAGAGTGCAGTGAAAGAAAACACCAAAAATTAAAAAACCATGAGGAAAATCAATTTTATTTAAGATCTGAAAAATCATCTGTAGTATTCTACATTACAATTGGCTTCCTAAAGATCCATCAAAAATGGCTGCTTCAGTAGCTGCTTTTGGATTCAGTTGACAGCCAAGGGCAGGTGCTAGTGTAGTATGTATTACATAATTCACTGCAAAGTCATACAACAAATGATGGATAATAACCAGATTCCTGGATTTTCTTCTAGTAATTAATCGCTAAGTAGCATACAAGTCTATAGAAAAAAAATCAACTGCTCACCTGATGAATCAAAATGGAAGATGTTATAATTTATTAAGTTATTTATTCTAATCTCTGTTACCCTAATCTATCCTTTCAATGAACATACAGAAATGAGGGAAATGAACCCAACATCGTGTTTTACTAATGGACAATGTAACGGTTCAATTCTGAAATCTATGAGTTCCCAAGTAATGAGTACTCTATAAAGATTGGAACAATAGCAGTTCATCAGGTCATAAGAAGCAAATGAGATGGTTCTACTAACCAGTGGTCAGCAATTCCAGTAAAAGCAGAAGCAAGATATACTAGGATTGCATGGCTGCCAAAAGAAAACAAGATTAATTCCACCACTTACATAAGCATTGTAAAGAAACACAAATTCACGTATTTATAAAGTGAATTACACAAATTAGACTAACAAAACCAAAAAGTGAACAGAATGGAGGATACTTAAATAAAATACACGTCATGTTTCAAATTTAAATTAGGATATCCCAACATGTTTCCTTCATTTTGATAGCCATGATGTACATAAATAACCTTGACAACCCAATGATAACCAACAGGTGCAATGGAGCACCGCCATAAGCATTAAAATAAGAAAGAAGGGTCAAAAAGCATGGTTCCTTATCAAGAATTACCTCTTGGAGAGCTTCAAGTTTCCATGAACAATAGCCAGAACTTTCTTCAGAGGGTTTACTTCTGCAAAGACATCAAACAACGCATGTAAGAAGTAGAGCGGACAACACCAACTATTGCAACCAAATCGTACAAGAAATATAAGACATGTTAGATAGAAATTTATTAAATCAGCAGAGCAGAGATAATAGACACCAACAAATAGAAATAGATAGATAGATAGATAAATAGATAACTATTGCAAGAACTCGTCGGATTGCTTCCCAGCCTCAGCAACCTCTCTCTCACACCCCTGCACAAAAACTCGAGTTATAAAAAGCAGCAAAGGAACGATAAAAAGACAAGGAGGTTTTAATTGAGTAAACGGTTCTTATAGCATACCTCGTAAACTGAGATTCTTGCAACATGTGGTCTATTCTATTCCAAAAGAAGTTTCTTTTTTTTTGGGAAAGAGAATATCAGTCTCAGAGAAGAAACACTGCTCTATAGTAAAAGGAATTGAGTAAACTAATATCACAGCAAACGAAACTTAAGTTCCTATAGTAAAAGGAATGATGAATGAAAACACAAAAATCAGCACTGAATATCAGTAGCAACAAAGCATAGAATTCAGGGTTAGTTGAAGAACCTGGCATGTATGAGACAAAGCCACCTCTATTCTCAATGCTGCCCCGCTCAGTATTAGGTTCATGGTCAGTAGTCATCTGTACAGCCTCCCCTCCCATTGACAGAACTTGCAACATAAAAATAATTAATTAAGAGTGAAATAGCAAGAATAAAGATACATATTACTACTTATGTACTTTTAAAAGAAAAGCAACAAACATTTGATGTGCATGTTAGGTCAAACCAACAAATAAGCAAACCATCGAACACTTGGTGTGCACGGCGAAATTCATAGAGGGGAGGGAAGAAGAAAAAGAAAAACTAACGAGTGCTTCTCTGAATTCTGTTTGTTCAACAATCTAGATTAACAATCTAAACATTTCTCAACAAATAAGCAATTCTGTTTGCAAAATGTGCACACCTGAAAACCAAGCTCTCATAATCATTAGTAGACAACAGAATGCAAAAAATCAAGAAATGAATTTGATTTCAGGAACAAGCAACAAATTATCCACAACCCTATTTCCACAAATCACACCATTTATTTGTTAAAAAATAAAAGAGGAAAAAATACTAGTGATAAATCAAAGTGATAATAATAATAATAATAATAATAATAATAATAATAATAATAATAATAATAACCTTAATTTTCCAGAGTAATCTAAAGTTACGTCTAAGAGAACAACCCAAGCATCTTCCATTGTGGCTCTAGAACCCTTATCCTCAACTGCATCAGCATCAATTTCGAAAGAAGCTTCGACAACCGAAGAATCTTTCGTCTTTGGCTTCTTCGAGGGAACATCAACAAGATCGTCGCCTTCCGAATCAGGTTTGCGCTTTTTGGGTTCAACTTCCATCGTGACGGTTTTGCCCTCTGTGGTTTCGTCCATTTTCGCTCTTACAAATTCCAATCATGACAACAAAGGGTTGAAGGTTAAAATCGTTGGAAAGTGAAAACCCTAAGCCTACTACAATGATCTCTAATATCTCCTACTCACCTATAGTTTACAGTAGTAATAATTAATAAAAGATGAGAAGAAGGAGAAAGTAGCTGCGGTGGTTAGGGTAGCCGGCGGTGGCACTGTGGGTGAGAAAAGGAGAAGAAGAAGCTCGTCAACGGAGAGGGGAATGCTAGGTTGAGCTCCTTTGATTTGGTAATGTGAATGAATAGAGCTTGGGCACAATCCATCATAAAATGCATGATATAATATTTTCAACGAAAAATTTTAAATTGTCTGTAACTATTTTTCAATAAAAAAATTAATTTTTCCGACGAAATTATCGACAGATTCTCTTTTCCGTCTGTAATTTATGCTAATTCATTTTTTTTCAGACAAAAAATCCCTCTGAAATTCTGTCTGTATTTCTATGGGATAAAATACGTCGGAAATATCCGTCTGTAATAACTAATTTTCTAGTAGTGAATGGGGGCTTCAGCATCAACATTTTGATCCTTTTTTTGCTTTCCTTTATTGGATTAGTGTGTTTATCAGTGAGGGTGTGATTAGCTTTCTTCACAAGCTAATTAAATTTATAATGTTAACATACTTTTTTGTTAAAAGAGCGAAAATGCTGACCCTTCATCATTCGAACTTCCAAAGACAATGAATATCTACATGCTTCATCTCCCTCCCTCGTTCAAGATAGATGGTAAAACTGATTTTAAATATTTATGTTGTTTTAGGTGATTACATTCTTACTTTATATAATCTTGGTAACATATAAGCTTCTTTTCTCGTCTTAATTTTTTCATGTTATTTTTTCTTATGCTTTTTAATGAGCGGATAATTTATACGCTTTTTGGCATTGTTTTTAGATAGTTTTTAGTATAATCTAGCTACTTTTAGGGATGTTTTCATTAGTTTTTATGCTAAATTAACATTTTTGGACTTTAATATGAGTTTGTGTGTTTTTCTGTGATTTCAGGTAATTTCTGGCTGAAATTGAGGGACCTGAGCAAAACTCTGATAAAGAGGATGACAAAGGACTGCTGATGCTGTTGGAATCTGACCTCCCTATACTCGAAATGGATTTTCTGGAGCTACAGAACTCCAAATGGCGCACTCTCAACAGGGTTGGAAAGTAGACATCCAGAGCTTTCCAGCAAATATATATAAGTCCATACTTTATTCGAGATTTGACGACGTAAACTGGCGCTCAACGCCAGTTCCATGCTGCATTCTGGAGTCAAACGCCAGAAACACGTCACAAACCAGAGTTGAACGCCAAAAACACGTTACAACTTGGCGTTCAACTCCAAGAGAAGTCTCAGCTCCTGTAAAGATCAAGCTCAGCCCAAGCACACACCAAGTGGGCCCCGGAAGTGGATTTCTGCATCAATTACTTACTTCTGTAAACCCTAGTAGCTAGTCTAGTATAAATAGGACTTTTTACTATCATATTAGACATCCTGGATCCTGGATTGTATTTTTGATCCTGTGATCATGTTTTGGGGGCTGGCCATTCAGCATGCCTGAACCTTCATCACTTATGTATTTTCAACGGTGGAGTTTCTACACACCATAGATTAAGGATATGGAGCTCTGCTGTACCTCAAGTTTTAATGCAATTACTACTATTTTCTATTCAATTCAGCTATTCCTGTTCTAAGATATTCGTTGCACGTCAACATGATGAATGTGATCATCTGTGACACTCATCATCATTCTCACCTATGAACGCGTGACTGACAACCACTACCGTTCTACTTTAGACCGGGCGCATATCTCTTGATTCCTTAATAAGAATCTTCGTGGTATAAGCTAGATTGATGGCGGCATTCATGAGAATTCGGAAATTCTAAACCTTGTCTGTGGTATTTTGAGTAGGATTCATGGATTGAATGACTGTGACGAGCTTCAAACTCACAATTGTTGGGCATGATGACAAACGCAAAAGAATCAAGGGATTCTATTCCAACATGATCGAGAACCGACAGATGATTAGCCGTGCCGTGACAGAGCATTTGGACCTTTTTCACTGAGAGGATGGGATGTAGCCATTGACAACGGTGATGCCCTACATACAGCTTGCCATGGAAAGGAATAAGAAGGATTGAAGGAAGGCAGTAGAAAAGTAGAGATCCAACAGGGACAAGCATCTCCATACACTTATCTGAAATTCTCACCATTGAATTACAAGAGTAACTCTATCTTTATTTTCTGCTTATTTATTATTATTATTCGAAAACTCCATAACATTTACTATCCACCTAACTAAGATTTACAAGATGACCATAGCTTGCTTCATACCAACAATCTCCGTGGGATCGACCTTTACTCACTTAAGGTATTACTTGGACGACCCAGTACACTTGCTGGTTAGTTGTGCGGAGTTGTGACTAAGTATGATTCACGTTTGAGAGCGCTACCAAGTTTTTGGCGCCATTATTGATGATCACAATTTCGTGCACTAAGTTTTTGGCGCCGTTGTCGGGGATTGTTCGAGTTTGGACAACTGACAGTTCATCTTGTTGCTCAGATTAGGTAATTTTTTTTTTTATTTTCTTTTCAAAAAAGTTTTCAAAAATATTTTTTAAAATTCTCCCTCTATTTTCGAAAAATCCTTCAGAGTTTTTAAGAATGAATTCTAGAGTTTCAAAATGGTATGCTGAAGCTTGGCTAGCCATCAAGCTTTAGACTAACCTGGTATGATTCCTGGAATTTTGATTGAGGACTTTGAATTCATTGCTTCCTTTTTCCTATATGTTTTCGAAAAAATAAAATAAAATCCAAAAAATAATAAAATTATAAAAATCAAAAATATTTTTGTGTTTCTTGTTTGAGTCTTGTGTCATGTTTTAAGTTTGGTGTCAATTGCATATTCATTTTGTTCTTGCAATTTTCGAAAATTCATGCATTCATAGTGTTCTTCATGATCTTCAAGTTGTTCTTGGTAAGTCTTCTTATTTGATCTTGATGTTTTCTTGTTTTGTGTCTTTTGTTATTTTTCATGTGCATCTTTGCATTCATATTGTCTAAGCATTAAAGATTTCTAAGTTTGGTGTCTTGCATGTTTTCTTTGCATCAAATTTTTTTCAAAAATATGTTCTTCATGTTCATCATGATCTTCAAAGTGTTTTTGGTGTTCATCTTGACATTCATAGTGTTCTTGCATGCATCATTGGTTTTGATCCAAAATTTTCATGTTTTGGGTCATATTTGTGTTTTTCTCTCTTATCATTAAAAATTCAAAAATAAAAAAAATATCTTTTCCTTTTTTCTCTCAAAATTTTGAAAATTTGGGTTGACTTAGTCAAAAATTTTTTAAAATTAGTTAGTTCTCATTTTTCTTTTTTGATTTTCGAAAATTTCAAAAATTATTTTCAAAATCTTTTCTTAATTTTATTTCAAAATTTTCGAAACTTAACTAACAAGTAATGTGATTGGTTCAAAAATTTGAAGTTTGTTACTTTTTGTTAAGAAAGATTCAATCTTTAAATTCTAGAATCTTATCTTTTAATTTCTTGTTAGTTAAGTAATTAATTTTAATTTTAAAACTTAAATCTTTTCTAACCATATCTTTTTAATCATATCTTTTCGTTTTATCTTCTATATCATATCTTCTTTTTCAAAATTTTATCTTTTTTCAAAAATTTGATTTTAAAATATCTTTTCTAACTTCTTATTTTCTTATCTTCTTATCTTTTCAAATTTGATTTTCAAATCTTTTTCAACTAACTATTTGACTTTTTGTTTCTTTTTTATCTTTTTCAAAATCACCTAACAACTTTTTTCTCTCTAATTTTCGAAAATACCTCCCTCTTTTTCACAAATTCTTTTTTTAATTAATTAATTGTTTTAAAATTTTAATTTTAATTTTATTTCTTGTCTTAATTTTCGAAAATCATTAACTCCTTTTCAAAATTATTTTTGAAAATTTCTGTCTCTCATATTATTCTATTTTCATTCACTAACACTTCTCTTCATCTCAAATCACTGCCCCTATCCTCACCTTTGTGTTTGGATTCTCCTTTCTTTATTCCCTTTCTTCTTCTACTAACAATAAGGAACCTCTTTACTGTGACACATAGGATTTCTCTTTTTTTCTGTTCTCTTCTCTTTCATATGAGCAGGAACAAGGAAAAAGGCATTCTTGTTGAAGCTAATCCAGAACCTGAAAGGACTCTGAAGAGGAAACTAAGAGAAGCTAAATTACAACAATTCAGAGACAACCTTGCTGAAATTTTCGAACAAGAAAAGGAGATGGCAGCCGAACCCAACAACAATAATGCAAGAAGGATGCTTGGTGAATATACTACACCGACTTCCAAGTTTGATGGAAGAAGCATCTCAATTCCTGCCATTGGAGCAAACAATTTTGAGCTGAAACCTCAACTAGTTGCTCTAATGCAACAGAACTGCAAGTTTCATGGACTTCCATCAGAAGATCCCTACCAGATTTTAACTGAGTTTTTGCAGATCTGTGAGACTGTTAAGACTAATGGAGTAGATCCTGAAGTCTACAGGCTCATGCTTTTTCCTTTTGCTGTAAGAGACAGAACTAGAGTATGGTTGGACTCTCAACCTAAAGATAGCCTGGACTCCTGGGATAAGTTGGTCATGGCCTTCTTGGTTAAGTTCTTTCCTCATCAAAAGCTGAGCAAGCTTAGAGTGGATGTTCAGACCTTCAAACAAAAAGATGGTGAATCCCTCTATGAAGCTTGGAAAAGATACAAACAGATGACCAAAAGATGTCCTTCTGACATGTTTTCAGAATGGACCATGATAGATATATTCTATTATGGTCTATCTGAGTTCTCTAAGATGTCATTGGACCATTCTGCAGGTGGATCCATTCACCTAAAGAAAACGCCTATAGAGGCTCAAGAACTTATTGACATGGTTGCAAATAACCAGTTCATGTACACTTCTGAGAGGAATTCCGTGAATAATGGGATGCCTAAAAGGAAGGGAGTTCTTGAAATTGATACTCTGAATGCCATTTTGGCTCAGAACAAAATATTGACTCAGCGACTCAACATGATTTCTCAAAGTCTGAATGGATGGCAAAATGCATCCAACAATACTAAAGAGGCATCTTCTGAAGAAGAAGCTTATGATCCTGAGAACCCTGCAATAGCGAGGTAAATTATATGGGTGAACCTTATGGAAACACCTATAATTCATCATGGAGAAATCATCCAAATTTCTCATGGAAGGATCAACAAAAGCCTCAACAAGGCTTTAATAATGGTGAAAGAAATAGGCTCAACAATATCAAGCCTTATCCATCATCTTCTCAGCAACAGACAGAGAATTATGAACAGAGTACCTCTAACTTAGCAAATTTAGTCTCTGATCTGTCTAAGGCCACTTTAAGTTTCATCAGTGAAACAAGGTCCTCCATCAGAAATCTGGAGGCACAAGTGGGCCAGTTGAGTAAGAAAATCACTGAAACTCCTCCTAGTACTCTCCCAAGCAACACTAAAGAGAATCCAAAAAAAGAGTGCAAGGCCATTGATGAGCGGATAATTTATACGCTTTTTGGCATTGTTTTTAGGTAGTTTTTAGTAAGTTCAAGCTACTTTTAGGGATGTTTTCATTAGTTTTTATGTTAAATTCACATTTCTGGACTTTACTATGAGTTTGTGTGTTTTTCTGTGATTTCAGG
>NC_029778.3:53759090-53768732 GCF_000817695.3 Arachis duranensis
TCTAACCTTGTCTGTGGTATTCTGAGTAGGATTCAATGATTGAATGACTGTGACGTGCTTCAAACTCCTGAGGGCGGGGCGTTAGTGACAGACGCAAAAGAATCAAGGGATTCTATTCCAACCTGATTGAGAATCGACAGATGATTAGCCGTGCTGTGATAGAGCATAGGAACGTTTTCACTGAGAGGATGGGATGTAGCCATTGACAACGGTGATGCCCTACATACAACTTGCCATGGAAAGGAGTAAGAAGGATTGGATGAATGTAATAAGAAAGTAGAGATTCAAGAGGAGCACAGCACCACCATACGCCTATCTGAAATTTCCACTATTGATTTACATAAGTATTTCTATCCCTTTTATTTTCTTTTTATTATTAATTTTCGAAACCCAAAACTATTTAATCTGCCTAACTGAGATTTACAAGGTGACCATAGCTTGCTTCATACCAACAATCTCTGTGGGATCGACCCTTACTCGCGTAAGGTTTATTACTTGGACGACCCAGTACACTTGCTGGTTAGATGTGCGAGGTTGTGAAGAATGTATGTAAGCCATGGTATTGTGCACCAAGTTTTTGGAGCCATTACCGGGGATTATTCGAGTTGTGTGAAAGTATAAGTCACAATTTCGTCCACTAGCCATTGATAATCAACATGGCCGAACCTAGAGAGGAAGGAGAGGACGTGAATCCAAATAAGGAATACCTTATAGGACGTCTCTCAAGCAAGAAGGAGTTCCCTATTGAGGATCCAAGGGAATCTGAGGCTCATATAGAGACCATAGAGATCCCATTAAACCTCCTTGTGCCATTCATGAGCTTTGAAGACTTTTCTTCCTCTGAAGAGGATGAAGATGTAACTGGAGAGTAAGTTGCTCAATATCTAGGAGCTATCATGAAGCTGAATGCCAAGTTATTTGGTAATGAGACTTGAGAAGGTGAACCTCCCTTGCTCATCAGTGAACTAGATACATGGGTTTAGCAAACCTTACCTCAAAACAGACCAGATCCTGGCAAATTCTTAATACCCTGTACCATAGGCACCATGACCTTTAAAAAGGCTCTGTGTGACCTGGGGTTAAGCATAAATCTTATGCCACTCTCTGTAATGGAGAAGCTGGGGATCATTGAGGTACATCCTGCCATATTTTCATTACAGTTGGTAGACAAGTCAGTAAGACAAGCTTATGGATTGGTAGAGGACGTGTTGGTAAAGGTTGAAGGCCTTTACATCCCTGCTGATTTCATAATCTTAGACACTAGGAAGGAGGAGGATGAATGCATTATCCTTGGAAGACCTTTCCTAGCCACAGTAGGAGCTATGATAGATGTTAACAGAGGAGAATTAGTCCTGCAATTGAATGGAGACTACCTTGTGTTTAAGACTCAAAGATGTTGAATCCCCACATCCAAACTCTAAGTTTGGTGTTGGGAGTCTACAACATTGACCTGATCACCTGTGAGGCTCCATGAGAGCCCACTGTCAAGATATTGACATTAAAGAAGCGCTTATTGGGAGGCAACCCAATTTTTATTTATCTAATTTTATTTTTATTTTTATTGTTCTTTTATGTTTTATTAGGTTCATGATCATGTGGAGTCACGAAAAAAATATTAAAATTAAAAATAGAATCAAAAATAGCAGAAGAAAAATCACACCCTGGAGGAAGGACTTACTGGCGTTTAAACGCCAGTAAGGAGCATCCTGGCGTTTGAACGCCAGGAATACACCCTGAGGAGAGCTAGCGCTGAACGCCAGTAACAAGCATGGAAATGGCGTTCAACGCCAGAAATATGCTGCAGGGATGTAAATCCTTGACATCTCAGGATCTGCGGACCCCACAGGATCCCCACCTACCTCAACTCACCATCTTTCCTCTTCTTCACATTCATCCTCTCTTCCCCATAAACACTCTTCACCAATCACCTCAATCTCTCTTCCCAATTACCCACCTTCACCACTCACATCCATCCACCCTTCCCCATAAACCTCACCTACCTTCAAAATTCAAAATCACTTTCCCACCCAACCCACCTAATATGGACGAACCTTAACCCCTCTCCCTCCACTATAAATACCCCTCCATTCTTCTCCATTTTCACACAACACAACCCTCTCTTCTCCACCTTGGCCGAAACACAACCTTCTTTTCATCTCCTCCATATCTTCTTCTTCTTCATCTATTCTTTCTTCTCTTGCTCGAAAGCGAGCAATATTTTAAGTTTGGTGTGGTAAAAGCATAGCTTTTTGTTTTTCCATAACCATTAATGGCACCTAAGGCCGGAGAAACCTCTAGAAAAGGGAAAGGGAAGACAAAAGCTTCCACCTCCGAGTCATGGAAGATGGAGAGATTCATCTCCAAAGACCATCAAGACCACTTCTATGATGTTGTGGCCAAGAAGAAGGTGATCCCTGAGGTCCCTTTCAAACTGAAGAAAAATGAGTATCCGGAGATCCGACATGAGATCCAAAGAAGAGGTTGGGAAGTTCTGACCAACCCCATTCAACAAGTTAGAATCTTAATGGTTCAAGAGTTCTATGCCAATGCATGGATCACTAGGAACCATGATCAAAGTATGAACCCGAATCCAAAGAACTATCTTACAATGGTTCGAGGGAAATACTTAGATTTTAGTCTGGAAAATGTGCGGTTGGCATTCAACTTGCCCATGATGCAAGGAGATGCACACCCCTACACAAGAAGGGTCAACTTTGATCAAAGGTTGGACCAAGTCCTTATGGACATATCTGTTGAAGAAGCTCAATGGAAAAGAGACTCCAAAGGCAAGCCGGTTCAATTAAGAAGACTGGACCTCAAGCCTGTGGCTAGAGGATGGTTGGAGTTCATCCAACACTCCATCATCCCCACTAGCAGCCAATCTGAAGTTACTGTGGATTGGGCCATCATGGTTCATAGCATCATGAATGGAGAGCAAGTAGAAGTTCATGAAGTCATCTCCCTTGAATTCTACAAAATAGCCGAAAAGCCCTCTACCTTGGCAAGGCTAGCTTTTCCTCATCTTATTTGCCATCTATGTTACTCCACTGGAGTTATCATAGAAGGAGACATCCCTATTGAGGAGGACAAGCCCATCACTAAGAAAAGGATGGAGCAAACAAGAGAGCCCACTCATGGAACCCAAGAGATGCATGAGGAAGCTCATCACCAAGAAATCCCGGAGATGCCTCAAGTGATGCACTTTCCTCCCAACAACTATTGGGAATAACGCAACACTTCTCTAGAAGATTTGAGTTATAATATGGATCAATTAAGGGTGGAACATCAAGAGCACTCCATCATTCTCCATGAAATTAGAGAAGATCAAAGAGCAATGAGGGAGGAGCAACAAAGGCAAGGAAGAGACATAGAAGAACTCAAGGAC
Organism: Arachis duranensis; assembly: GCF_000817695.3. NCBI lineage: Eukaryota > Viridiplantae > Streptophyta > Magnoliopsida > Fabales > Fabaceae > Arachis > Arachis duranensis. The sequence goes on from NC_029778.3 coordinate 53,762,476, forward strand.
ATCATTGGTTCTTCAAGAAGAAAGCGCCACCATCACTAAGGTGGATTCATTTCTTGTTCTTATTTTTCTATTTTTCGGTTTTTATGCTTATTATGTCATATATGTTTGTGTCTTTGTTACATGATCATTAGTATTTAGTAACTATGTCTTAAGGCTATGAATAATTCCATGAATCCTTCACCTCTCTTAAATGAAAAATGTTTCTAATTCAAAAGAACAAGAAGTACATGAATTTCAAAATTATCCTTAAATTTACTCTAATTATATTGATGTGGTGACAATACTTTCTGTTTTCTGAATGAATGCTTGAACACTGCATAATTTTGATCTTGTTGTTTATGAATGTTAAAATTGTTGGCTCTTGAAAGAATGATGAACAAAGAGAAATGTCCAAGGAAATAAATCCAGGCCTAAGCGGCTAAATCAAGCTGTCCCTAACTATGTGCTTGTGGCATGCAGGTCCAAGTGAAAAACTTGAGACTGAGTGGTTAAAGTCGTGATCCAAAGCAAAAAGAGTGTGCTTAAGAACTTTGGACACTTCTAACTGGGGACTTTAGCAAAGCTGAGTCACAATCTGAAAAGGTTCACCCAACTATGTGTCTGTGGCATTTATGTATCTGGTGGTAATATTGGAAAACAAAGTGCTTAGAGCCACGGCCAAGACTCATAAACGTATCTGTGTTCAAGAATCAACAAACTTAACTAGGAGACTCAATAACACTATCTGAAATTTTAAATTCCTATAGATGCCAATCATTCTAAACTTCAAAGGAGAAAGTGAGTTGCCAAAACTGTTCAGAAGCAAAAAGCTACAAGTCCCGCTCATCTAATTAGAATTAATATTCATTGATATTTTGGAATTTATAGTATATTCTCTTCTTTTTATCCTAAATGATTTTCAGTTGCTTGGGGACAAGCAACAATTTAAGTTTGGTGTTGTGATGAGCGGATAATTTATACGCTTTTTGGCATTATTTTTAGATAGTTTTTAGTATAATCTAGCTACTTTTAGGGATGTTTTCATTAGTTTTTATGCTAAATTCACATTTCTGGACTTTACTATGAGTTTGTGTATTTTTCTATGATTTCAGGTAATTTCTGGCTAAAATTGAGGGACCTGAGCAAAACTCTGATAAGGAGGCTGACAAAGGACTGCTGATGCTGTTGGAATCTGACCTCCCTGAACTCAAAATAGATTTTATGGAGCTACAAAACTCCAAATGGCACGCTCTCAATGGTGTTGGAAAGTCGACATCTAGAGCTTTCCAGCAATATATAATAGTCCATACTTTATTCGAGATTTGACGACGTAAACTGGCGCTCAACGCCAGTTCTATGCTGCATTCTAGAGTCAAACGCCAGAAACACGTCACGAACCAGAGTTGAACGCAAAAAATACGTTACAACTTGGCGTTCAACTCCAAGAGAAGCCTCATCTCATGTAAAGATCAAGCTCAGCCCAAGCACACACCAAGTGGGCCCCGGAAGTGGATTTCTGCATCAATTACTTACTTCTGTAAACCCTAGTAGCTAGTCTAGTATAAATAGGACTTTTTACTATCATGTTAGACATCCTGGATCCTGGATTGTATTTTTGATCCTGTGATCACATTTTGGGGGCTGGCCATTCGTCCATGCCTGAACCTTCATCACTTATGTATTTTCAACGGTGGAGTTTCTACACACCATAGATTAAGGGTGTGGAGCTCTGCTGTACCTCAAGTTTTAATGCAATTACTATTATTTTCTATTCAATTCAGCTATTCCTGTTAAAAGATATTCATTGCACTTTAACAGGATGAATGTGATGATCCGTGACACTCATCATCATTCTCACCTATGAACGCGTGACTGACAACCACTTCCGTTCTACTTTAGACCGGGCGCATATCTCTTGGATTCCTTAATAAGAATCTTCGTGGTATAAGCTAGATTGATGGCGGCATTCATGAGAATCCAGAAAGTCTAAACCTTGTCTGTGGTATTCCGAGTAGGATTTAGGGATTGAATGACTGTGACGAGCTTCAAACTAGGGATTGTTGGGCGTGATGACAAACGCAAAAGAATCAAGGGATTCTATTCCAACATGATCGAGAACCGACAGATGATTAGCCGTGCCGTGACAGAGCATTTGGACCTTTTTCACTGAGAGGATGGGATGTAGCCATTGACAACGGTGATGTCCTACATACAGCTTGCCATGAAAAGGAATAAGAAGGATTGAAGGAAGACATTAGGAAAGCAGAGATCCATCAGGGACAAGCATCTCCATACACTTATCTGAAATTCCCACCATTGAATTACATGAGTAACTCTATCTTTATTTTCTGCTTATTTATTATTATTATTCGAAAACTCCATAACATTTACTATCCTTCTAACTGAGATTTACAAGATGACCATAGCTTGCTTCATACTAACAATCTCCGTGGGATCGACCTTTACTCACGTAAGGTATTACTTGGACGATCCAGTGCACTTGCTGGTTAGTTGTGCGGAGTTGTGACTAAGTGTGATTCACGTTTGAGAGCGCTACCAAGTTTTTGGCGCCATTGTTGATAATCACAATTTCGTGCACCAAGTTTCATCACTTGTTTTATCTATCAAACTTTGATGATGCTAGGAGTCATCATTTGGTGGCCTTGCACTGTGGTCGTTCTATACTTTTAGAATTTTCTATTTCTGGTTCTAGTTTGTTCAGATAAACTGAAGTAAACAACATTTACAAAAATTGGGTAGACGATTGATATTTGGAAAGGGGCATAAGCAGTTGGATTTCCATAATGATGAGAGAAGAAAAAAGATTAGGAAGTTCAAATCAGCCTGGAAATGTGTTTATTTTCTATTAGCAAAAGTTTTTTCTCTTTTCGTAACTTATGATGAACCTTGTTTTACTAATAAAAGAAATTTTTGGGTAGGGCCAGGGAGCCTGGTCTGGCCAGATCAAAAGATTAAGTAAGATTATTTGCTTACAAACCCAGTTATTATCGTTATCCAGTTGCAATGTTTAATATCTTTCTGCAATCATTTTCCCCTGCTATAAATTTTGTGTTCAAATTAAGTCTGGTGATAGAGTTGTAAGCTCTAAACATTTCAGGTTGAAACTGAAGGCACTCTACATGTATGCTGCTGGATTTTATTCTTACTCTATCTTTGCTTTAATATTTTGGAAGAACATGGCGCTCTGACTTTGGGGTGTCCATGGGTCACCATGTGGCTACTTTCATTCTCATTGTGCTGTCTTACATTTTTAGGTGTGTTAATTTCTTATTGTCTTGTCATGCAAGTTTTTTTTTAAATTGTAATTTTGTGGAGATACAAATCTATAATTTTCTTAATTTGTTTGTGTTCATTTATATTTCGAAAACTTCAAACTGAAAGGGTTATATCTGTGACGATTCTTGATTACATCATGCTAATTCCTTTTCATTTTAAAATAATGTCCTCTTTTCACAATGACCTTGTTTATAATGAGTTGAGTTATATGGTGAATTTTAACTTGCTAAGGGAAATCTAAAGGATAATTACTGTATTAAAATCTTAAGCATCAATGGTAAATACAGTCATAGACACCATATTAACCATAGGTTCATAGTAAAACACGAGAGAGATTGTGGTCCTATTGCGCACGCTAGTTCTAATGCTAATTGATATAAATACACTTCACTTTGATATTTTTATACAACGGTATCATTTTTCTCTTCTATGTTAACACCTTCAGGTTTGCTCGTGTTGGATCTGTTGTTTTAGCTCTTCATGATGCTAGTGATGTGTTTCTAGAGATAGGAAAAATGTCCAAATACAGTGGTGCTGAAACAATTGCCAGCATTGCATTTATTCTATTTGTTTTATCTTGGGTCTTATTGCGCCTCATTTACTACCCATTCTGGATTCTCTGGAGTACAAGGATTGTATTACTTGTTTCTCAATATACATTAACATTCCTTCGTCTTTCCATTATAACTTTATGGGACAGACTGAAGTATGAAACACTGTCAGATATGCCTAGGGTCACCATTTGCATTATTTTGATTCTTTGGCATAGAATTCACCCAAAAACACACGGAACTCCAATTCTGAGCAGAATTATAATTATTTTCCGAGGGATAGTTTGTATATAAATCTTGCGCAATCTTATTATATGAACAAGTAAAATAAGGATTTCTCTTCCATGGTGTTTTGGTTTATTATTTATTTATTTGTCTCTGAGTATTTGTGTGTTTTTTTTTTTTTGCAGAAAAAAAAGAAGAAAAGGGGGGTCGGGGTATCATTTGTTTTCCTTTAGCTTTGTGGTTTCTTTTCAGTAATCTTTTATCCTATGTTGTATTTTCCCCTTCCTATCAAATAATAGCTCATATAAAAGATTCACTAAATTAGAAAGAAGATCTTTCCATGCATAAATTTCAACAATTGATTACGAAGTGTAATACTACAGTTGTTGGTTGTCTGTATAATCTTGCTTTTCGATGCTCAGTAGTTTTACATCTTTCTTTGCCAGCTATGAAGTTTTGCTCACATTGGATAAGGAAAGGCACAAAGTGGAGGGTCCAATATATTATTATGTGTTCAACAGTCTTCTATATTGCTTGCTTGTTCTGCATATATACTGGTGGATGCTGATATTTCAGATGCTTGTTAGACAAATTCAAGCAAGAGGAAAAATTAGTGATGATGTTCGATCTGGTAAGTTGAAAGATCCTGGCTTGCTAATGTAAACTCTTGATTCAAAGAGCATTGTTCTAAATATGTTTTGCATGCTTAGTGTGTTGGTGCACGAAATTGTGATCATCAATGGCGCCATCAACATGGTACACTCAATTGCAATCTCAACTCTTTATCACAACTTCGCACAACTAACCAGCAAGTGCATTGGGTCGTCCAAGTAATAAACCTTACGCGAGTAAGGGTCGATCCCACGGAGATTGTTGGTATGAAGCAAGCTATGGTCATCTTGTAAATCTCAGTCAGGCAGATTCAAATGGTTATGAATGATTTATGAATAAAGCATAAAATAAAGATAGAGATACTTATGTAATTCATTTTGAAGCTCGTCACAGTCATTCAATCATTGAATTCTACTCAGAATCCACAGACAAGGTTTAGACCTTCCGGATTCTCTTGAATGCCGCCATAAATTCTAGCTTATACCACGAAGATTCTGATTAAGGAATACAAGAGATATCCACTCAATCTAAGGTAGAATGGAGGTGGTTGTCAGGCACATGTTCATAGGTGAGAATGATGATGAGTGTCACGGATCATCACATTCATCAAGTTGAGGAACAATTGATATCTTAGAACAAGAATAAGCTGAATTGAATAGAAGAACAATAGTAATTGCATTAATACTCGAGGTACAGCAGAGCTCCACACCTTAATCTATGGAGTGTAGAAACTCCACCGTTGAAAATACATAAGAACAAGGTCTAGGCATGGCCGAGAGGCCAGCCCCCATGATCTAAGATAGCATAAAACTACTCAAAGATAGCTACCCAGATGATCTAATACAATAGCAAAAGATCCTATTTGTAGAAAACTAGTAGCTTAGGGTTTACAAAGATGAGTAAATGACGTAAAAATCCACTTCCGGGCCCACTTGGTGTGTGCTTGGGCTGAGAATTGAAGCATTTTCGTGTAGAGACTCTTCTTAGAGTTAAACGTCAGCTTTTGTGCCAGTTTGGGCGTTTAACTCCCACTTCTGTGCCAGTTCCGGCGTTTAACGCTGGGCAGTCTTGAGCTGATTTGGAACGCCAGTTTGGGCCATCAAATCTCGGGCAAAGTATGGACTATTGTATATTGCTGAAAAGCCCAGGATGTCTACTTTCCAACACAATTGAGAGCGCGCCAATTGGGCTTCTGTAGCTCCAGAAAATCCACTTCGAGTGTAGGAAGGTCAGAATCCAACAGCATCTGCAGTCCTTTTCAGCCTCTGAATCAGATTTTTGCTCAGGTCCCTCAATTTCAGCCAAAAAATACCTGAAATCACAGAAAAACAAACAAACTTGTAGTAAAGTCCAGAAAAGTGAATTTTAACTAAAAACTAATAAAAATATAATAAAAACTAACTAAAACATACTAAAAACATACTAAAAACAATGCCAAAAAGCGTATAAATTATCCGCTCATCACAACACCAAACTTAAATTGTTGCTTGTCCCCAAGCAACTGAAGATCAAATAAGATAAAAAGAAGAGAATATGCAATGAATTCCAAAAACATCTATGAAGATCAGTATTAATTAGATGAGCGGGGCTTTT
>NC_029778.3:53768957-53770202 GCF_000817695.3 Arachis duranensis
CCTCCTATCCACTGATGCTCAAAGCCTTAGATCCTTTTTATTTTTCACCCTTACCTTTTGATTTAAAGGGCTATTGGCTTTTTCTGCTTGCTTTCTCTCTCTTTTTTTTTGCACATAATCTCTTTTTTTTTGAATTCACTGGTTTTTCTTGCTTCAAGAATCATTTTTATGATTTTTCAGATCCTTAGTAACATGTCTCCTTTTTTCATCATTCTTTCAAGAGCCAACATTCATGAACAACAAATTCAAAAGACATATACACTGTTCAAGCATACATTCAGAAACCAAAAGTATTGCCACCACATCAAAATAATTAATCTGTTATAAAATTCAAAATTCATGCAATTCTTCTCTTTTTCAATTAAGAACATTTTTCATTTAAGAAAGGTGATGGATTCATAGGACATTCATAACTTTAAGGCATAGACACTAAGACACTAATGATACAAACATAGATAAACATAAGCATAAAAATTCGAAAAACGGAGAAATAAAGGACAAGGAGATTAAAGAACGGGTCCACCTTAGTGATGGCGGCTTGTTCTTCCTCTTGAAGATCTTATGGAGTGCTTAAGCTTCTCAATGTCTCTTCCTTGCCTTTGTTGCTCATCTCTCATGATTCTTTGGTCTTCTCTAATTTCATGGAGGAGAATGGAATGTTCTTGGTGCTCCACCCTTAGTTGTCCCATGTTGGAACTCAATTCTCCTAGGGAGGTGTTGATTTGCTCCTAATAGTTTTGAGGAGGAAAGTGCATCCCTTGAGGCATCTCAGGGATTTCATGATGAGAAATTTCCTCATGTCCATGAGTGGGATCTGTTGTTTGCTCTATCCTTTTCTTAGTGGTATCCATGAGGACTTGGTCCAACCTTTGATCAAAGTTGACCCTTTTTGAGTTTGAAAGGGACCTCGGGGATCACCTTCTTCATGGCCACAACTTCATAAAAGTGGTCTTGATGCACCCTTGAGATGAATCTCTCCATCTCCCATGACTCGGAGGTAGAAGCTTTTGCCTTCCCTTTCCTCTTTCTAGAGGTTTTTCCGGCCTTAGGTGCCATAAATGGTTATGGAAAAACAAAAAGCAATGCTTTTACCACACCAAACTTAGAAGTTTTTCTCGTCCTTAAGCAAAAGAAGAAAGAAGAGAGTAGAAGATGAAGAAATAGAGGAGATGGAGGTGGCTTTGTGGTTTGGCCAAGGGGGAGAAGTAGTGGTTAGGTTGTGTGAAAATGAAGGAGTGAAGAAGG
>NC_029778.3:53770373-53770924 GCF_000817695.3 Arachis duranensis
TAGGTGGGGTTTTATGAAGGATGGATGTGAGTAGTGAAGAGAATGGAGAAGAAGAAGAGAGAGTGGTGGGGTAGGTGGGGATCCTATGGGGTCCACAGATCCTGAGGTGTCAAGAAAAATTCATCCCTGCACCAAGTGGCGAGCAAAAATGCTCCCTTATGCCAATTCTGGCATTAAACGCCGGGCTGGTGCTCATTTCTGGCGTTTAACGCCAGCTTCTTTCCCTTTCCTGGCATTTAACGCCAGTCTGGTGCCCCTTTCTGGCGTTAAATGCCCAGAATGGTGCCAGACTGGGCGTTAAACGCCCATTTACTGCCCTTACTGGCGTTTAAACGCCAGCAGGATTTTCCTCCAGGGTGTGCTATTTTTCTTTCTATTTTTCATTCTATTTTTGCTTTTTCAATTGATTTTGTGACTTCCCATGATCATCAACCTATAGAAAACATAAAATAACAAAAGAAAATAGATAAATATAACATTGGGTTGCCTCTCAACAAGCGCTTCTTTAATGTCAGTAGCTTGACAGTGGGCTCTCATGGAGCCTCACAGAT
>NC_029778.3:53771190-53771464 GCF_000817695.3 Arachis duranensis
TGAATGATCAATTCTCCTCTGTCAACATCAATCACAGCCTTTGCTGTGGCTAGGAAGGGTCTGCCAAGGATGATGGATTCACCCATGCACTTCCCAGTCTCTAGGACTATGAAATCAGCAGGGATGTAATGGTCTTTAATTTTTACCAGAACATCCTCTGCAAGTCCATAAGCTTGTTTTCTTGAATTGTCTGCCATCTCTAGTGAGATTCTTGCAGCTTGTACCTCAAAGATCCCTAGCTTCTCCATTACAGAGAGAGGCATGAGGTTTATGT
>NC_029778.3:53771694-53773668 GCF_000817695.3 Arachis duranensis
GAGGAAGAATACTCATCAGAGCTCATGAATGGCAGAAGTAAATCCAATGGAATCTCTATGGTCTCAGTGTGAGCCTCAGATTCCCATGATTCCTTATTAGGGAACTCATTGGAGGCCAGTGGACATCCATTGAGGTCTTCCTCAGTGGCGATCACTGCCTCTTCCTCCTCTCCAAGTTCGGCCATGTTGATGGCCTTGCACTCTCCTTTTGGATTCTCTTCTGTATTGCTTGGAAGAGTACTAGGAGGGAGTTCATTAACTTTCTTACTCAGCTGAACCACTTGTGCCTCCAAGTTTCTAATGGAGGACCTTGTTTTAGTCATGAAACTTTGAGTAGTTTTGATTAGATCAGAGACCATGGTTGCTAAGTCAGAGTGGCTCTGCTTAGAATTCTCTGTCTGTTGCTGAGAAGATGATGGAAAAGGCTTACCATTGCTAAACCTGTTTCTTCCACCATTATTGTTGTTGAAACCTTGTTGAGGTCTCTGTTGATCCTTCCATGAGAGATTTGGATGCTTTCTCCATGAAGGATTATAGGTGTTTCCATAGGGTTCTCCTATGTAATTCACCTCTTCCATTGAAGGGTTCTCAGGATCATAAGCTTCTTCTTCAGATGAAGCATCCTTAGTACTGCCTGGTGCAACTTGCACTCCAGACAGACTTTGAGAAATCATATTGACTTGCTGAGTCAATATTTTGTTCTGAGCCAATATGGCATTCAGAGTATCAATCTCAAGAACTCCTTTCTTCTGATTCGTCCCATTGTTCACAGAATTCCTTTCAAAAGTGTATATGAATTGGTTATTTGCAACCATTTCAATGAGTTCTTGAGCTTCTGCAGGCGTCTTCTTCAGATGAAGAGATCCTCCAGCAGAGCTATCCAATGACATCTTGGACAGTTCAGACAAACCATCATAGAAGATACCTATGATGCTCCATTCAGAAAGCATGTCAGAGGGACACTTTCTTATCAATTGTTTGTATCTTTCCCAAGCTTCATAAAGGGATTCACCTTCCTTCTATCTGAAGGTTTGGACTTCTACTCTAAGCTTACTCAATTTTTGAGGTGGAAAGAACTTTTCCAAGAAGGCATTGACTAGCTTTTCCCAAGAGTTTAGGCTTTCTTTAGGTTGTGAGTCCAACCATATTCTAGCTCTGTCTCTTACAGCAAAAGGGAATAGCATAAGCCTGTAGACCTCAGGGTCAACCCCATTGGTCTTGACAGTGTCACAGATTTGCAAGAATTTAGCTAAAAACTGATGAGGATCTTCTAATGGAAGTCCATGGAACTTGCAATTCTGTTGCATTAGAGAAACTAATTGAGGTTTAAGCTCAAAGTTGTTTGCTCCAATGGCAGGGATAGAGATGCTTCTCCCATAGAAGTCGGGAGTAGGTGTAGTAAAGTCACACAGCACCTTCCTTGCATTGTTGGCATTGTTGTTGTTTTCGGCTGCCATGTCTTCTTCTTGTTTGAAGATTTCTGTTAGGACCTCTTCAGAGAGTAGTGCTTTAGCTTCTCTTAGTTTTCGCTTCAAGGTCCTTTCAGGTTCAGGGTCAACCTCAACAAGAATGCTTTTGTCTTTGCTCCTACTCATATGAAAGAGATGAGAACAAGAAAATATGGAATCCTCTATGTCACAGTATAGAGATTCCTTGAGGTGTCAGAGGAAAAGAAAAATAGAAGGAAGAGATAGAAGAATTCGAACTTAGAAAGATAGAGTTCAATTGTACATGTTAGTCCATAAATAGAAGGATGTGAGAAGAGGGGAAGAAATTTTCGAAAATAAATTAAAAATATTTTAAAAACATTTTGAAAATTGATTGATGATTTTCGAAAACTAAGATTGAGAAAGAAGTAAAGTGATTTTTGAAAAATATTTTGAAATTAGAAATCAAAAAGATATGATTGAAAACTATTTTTGAAAAAGATGTGATTAAGAAGATATGATTGAAAAGTTATGGTTTTAAAAAGAT
>NC_029778.3:53773743-53774072 GCF_000817695.3 Arachis duranensis
CAAAATCTTCCCTCTTGTGCCATCCTGGCGTTAAACGCCCAGAATGGTATACATTCTGGCGTTTAACGCCCAAAATGCTACTCTTTTGGGCGTTAAACGCCCAGCCAGGTGCCCTGGCTGGCGTTTAAACGCCAGTTTTCCTTCTTCACTGGGCGTTTTGAACGCCCAGCTTTTTCTGCGTAATTCCTCTGCTGTATGTTCTGAATCTTCAATTCTTTGCATTATTGACTTAAAAAGACACAAATTAAAAAATTTTTTGGATTTTTAATGATGAGGAAAAATCAAAATGCAACTAAAATCAAATAAACAATGCATGCAAGACACCAAAA
>NC_029778.3:53774250-53774682 GCF_000817695.3 Arachis duranensis
ATGAATGCAAGAAGAACAGAAACATGCAATTGACACCAAACTTAAAATGAGACACTAGACTCAAACAAGAAATATTTTTGGTTTTTATGATTTTGTAATTTTTTTGGATTTTTCGAAAATTATATGGAGAAGAAAATAAAGAAATTCAAAATTTTTAATAAGAATTTCCAGGAATCATGCAATGTTAGTCTAAAGCTTTAGTCTAAAGGAATTAGACATGGCTAGCCAAGCTTCAATAGGACATTACATTCAAGAGCTAAACTGATGAAGATCAATCAGCTTTGGTGATGATGAGAACATCACCTTGAAACACTAGAATTCATTCTTAAAAATTTTGAAAAATACCTAATCTAAGCAACAAAATGAACTGTCAGTTGTCCAAACTCAAACAATCCCTGGCAACGGCGCCAAAAACTTGGTGCACGAAATTGT
>NC_029778.3:53774936-53781864 GCF_000817695.3 Arachis duranensis
TTAATACTCGAGGTACAGCAGAGCTCCACACCTTAATCTATGGTGTGTAGAAACTCCACCGTTGAAAATACATAAGAACAAGGTCTAGGCATGGCTGAGAGGCCAGCCCCCATGATCTAAGATAGCATAAGACTACTCAAAGATAGCTACCCAGATGATCTAATACAATAGCAAAAGGTCCTATTTGTAGAAAACTAGTAGCTTAGGGTTTACAAAGATGAGTAAATGACATAAAAGTTATCTACTTTCGAACGCAATTGAGAGCGCGCCAATTGGATTTCTGTAGCTCCAGAAAATCCACTTCGAGTGCAGGGAGGTCAGAATCCAACAGCATATGCAGTCCTTTTCAGCCTCTGAATCAGATTTTTGCTCAGGTCCCTCAATTTCAGCCAGAAAATATCTGAAATCACAGAAAAACACACAAACTCATAGTAAAGTCCAGAAAAGTGAATTTTAACTAAAAACTAATAAAAATATAATAAAAACTAACTAAAACATACTAAAAACATACTAATATCAATGCCAAAAAGCGTATAAATTATCCGCTCATCATGTGTTCATGGAAGTAGACATGCTTTAGAAGTTCTAGCACGAGTTATTAATTTGTGTCTTCTGAATCTGGTATCTGTATTGATATGGTAGCTAGGTTTTGGTTCACTTCTTCCCCTTAAATTGCTTCCTTCAATGTAATTGTATATGATTGTAGGACATCTTTGTGCCTAAACACATTGCTGTATGAAGTTTACTTTTATTCAATAAATCTTGATGAATTTACGTCAACTATATTGCTTTATTTTTAGTAGTAGCTTCAGCTTGTAAAAGTTTCAAAAGCTTAATATGAATTTCTTCCAACTGATTATTTGATTTCAAATTGCTTCATTTCCATTATGCAGATTCGGAAGATGAAGATAGCCATTAAGATTGAGATGGAAAGCAAGACCATAATGTAATCTTAAGGCAAAGATGAATTTTGATTGGTGGCAACTGACAAGTTGTTTCACACTTTGAACTTCTACAAATATAGTCACATTTTTATGTGGAATCATGTTTAATATAGTAGTTAATTCTATAACATTTAAAAGCTTTAGAAGGGTATTCCACAAGTAAAATGGCTTGAGCCATTGACACTCAACAAGCCATTGCCTCTCTCGTGATGTATGTTTTGAACATTGTGTTTCTCTTTGAGGCAAGATGGAATTCAAAATGTCCATTGTGTTAGGTTTCAATATAAATAGATATAGAAATTATAGGCATCTGTATTAGTTTTATTTAATCTTGTGTGTGTTTTCCTTAAACTGAGGTAGATGTTGCCTGGTTTCTTTCTTGCAGAAGAATTGTCTTAGCTTCGAAATTCTTTGGCACTCTTGGCCAGGGATGCTAAACTTTTTTCAAATGTTGATTCAAATTCATACTGATTTCAATTCAGGCAAAAGATGCTAATTTCAACAGGCAGAAAGTTGGAGAGAATTTTGAATGTTTTAAACTATTGGTTTATGCATTCCACCTCCTCGGATTGAGGTTTGGTGTCTGACATTTTGTTGTGATGATAATGTCTTTCTTTTTACGTGCTTTGGTATTTAATTTCCTCATTTTAATTAAGTGTAAAGCACTAGAAACAGGAATGTTTCCTGGTTATTTCTTGAAAAAAAATTATTTTAAGACTTGGTTGTCATAGATATTAGTGGTGCTGAACTTGGCCAACAATGTTGATTTGAATATTATAAATTCTAATTCTAATGAAAGAAAAATAAGTGAAAAATGTTTGGAGCAATGTTACAGGATCAACAGGATTTATTATTTTTATCCAACAATTAGTCAATAATATTTAAAAGTGTGCCTAAAGAGTAAAGACTAAAGTATAATAATCATATTCTGCTTAACAAATATTTGTAGCCAAAGCCTCAATGATGCTACCAAAGAATTTGGAACCTAAAGACAATTTTTCATAACCATTTGTTATTATACCAAGATAATTATGGATTAGATCACTTAAAATATCAAGCAACATTCTAATTGTTTTAATATGAAAGCCGAAAGAACTATATAATCTGAAATGAAATAAATATACTTTTACCAGTCCGATGAGTATGAAGTAAACCCAACTATAGTAGAACAGGGGAAAGGGAAAAATGATGTCATGCAATGGGAGTGTAAATTTGCAAAATTAAACAATCTTATAATCAACTACTGCCTTGTGCATACAAGTCGTTGGCCAAAAATAAACTCTTAAATGAAACCTTGATTTGTAACAGATTAGTTTTTGGCCTCTCAGATTGAGATAACAGGTTAAGATTAATTAAATCATTATTCAGTTGGGTGTTAACTCTGACGCATAATTCCTAGGAACCATATCAAATATTGACAAAGGTGCCTATCTTTTTTGTGCATTGGAGCTAGGGGGCAGACAAAATCCATCAGATAACTAGGTTATCGAAATACCTACGTATCATAATTCTTTTGTTCAAATTAGGGCAGTTAAAGAAGAAATGCTTGGATCACTCAAGCAACATATAGTACGAGAAAGCTCAAACTAAAGGAATACTTATGCTAATGACATTCTGAGGAATTAAAATCCAGAATAAAAATTTACAATTGAAACTCTACAATAAAGGTTCTGATTCCTACTCGATGCTGTGGTAGAGGCGGTCTCTTTTCCAACATTTCATAATGTAGAACAAAGTTATCCTGCAAGGATTTTTTTTCATTAGAAGCCTAAAATAGGATCAGGGATAAAAGGAAAACAATAAATGTTGGACCACGAGATATCATTTTAAGAACACTACGAATACTATTATGTATAAAGCTAACCTTGCGAACAGTTTCAAATGTGTTTGGATCAAAACAGTGATAAGATCATCTCTCGTATGTGTTCGTTCTAACAAGCGGCTCCATGTTGGGAACTCTTATAAACGAGAAACGATTGTCTTTGTGATAATACCATCCTCTATTGTGCCTGAAAGCAACAATCACCTACCTTGTTAGAAATTATTAATCAGAGGAAAACAATTTAGATTTTAATTCAGGAGTTCCTGCCAATATAAGTTTTGCTGTAAGAATACTTAAAATTTGTGACTGATAAACAAAGAAAGGTTACCAAGTATTTCCTGATTTAACCATTAATTGCTCCCAAATTGTAACAATCCTGACATAATTTGGAAATAAGCCTTAACCAAAGAAAAATAAAATATAAATAACAAAAAAAGGATGAATTAGAAGGTATGTGCATACAGCTCATTTAATTTGCAGCATATAATTGTGCTTAGTCTTTGGGCATGTTGCAACCAAGGAAAAAAACTGGTTAATTATAATACTAAGCAAGCCAATTAGAAATCAAGTAAGATGTAATTGAAAACCTGTAGAATATGTAAAACAATGTTTCTACCGAAAACTTTGAAAGGTAACCTTGCTGCATCATGCAACAAGCAGTAAGCCTAATGAAGGATTTTCAAATAAAGAAATCGATTTTATGGCATAATTAAAAAACCTCACATGTAAAGCAGGGGGCTGCTTCGCGTAATAACATTGTGGCACATTAAACTCTGGATCACCCTTTGCAGGTTCATCGGACCATGAAGACCTAAACGTCTTGTGTAGATTTTCAGATGAATTCAAATTTAATCCAACTGCAGTAAGATCAATCCAAGTGCAAGAGATGTCAAGTCTGGATCACTCATCCTGATCACACTTAAATTCAGAAGATGTCAAGTCTGCTTTGCCCAATGATAGCAACAAGTGTCCCTTCTTCTATAGCATCAGCATCATCAAAGGCAAAATCAATCTACAATGGAGCAGTTGCTAATGATTCTGAACTAAGATTTCAAGTATTATAGGGATAGAATGAAAAGAAGAAAAAAACCACTTTATTTTACACATTTCCACCTTTTACTTAAATTCAAGTTTCAGGCAACCAAGATCCTCTAAAACAAGAAAAACTCAACATTAAAGGAAAATGTAGCAGCTAATTATTGTTATGCACACTTGACTACTGTCTTAGTAGGTATCTAATGGTATCCCAAACTTTGCTGCCTCACTTGCACTTGCAACAGACTTGGAACAACCGATGCATTAAGGTTCAACAGTTCATTAGTTTGATTGAAATTCCCATTGTATAAAGATATTTCCATTGCAAAAAGTGACCAAAATTCAGAATATGGCTAATTCAAATAGCTAACATCATTAAAACAGCATAGTAATGACTGATAATATAAAAAAGGAAGGGAAGAAGAAATGTAAAGTGCCAAAGAGGAAGAACTCACATGGGAATCCCTACTATGTCCTTCAAATTACCGGTACGAAGTTGGCGACCCAAATGCTGAATTGCCATACCAGAAGCATGACCAGACCCCAATCCTACAACCATTCCACTTTTCACATATGTGTCTACCTATCAAACAGCATATCTACAAAATCATTCATCTTCCAACAATATGGAAAATCACTATGCATAAAAAAGGAGTTTTAATCCCAACATAAGCCTAGTAACCCTCAAATCTGGACAACAAAGAGCTGCATACATTACAACACTACGCATCAACAACAAGAATGCAATACTGTATCAACTAATTCATAGAAAGCAATGACGTTAGGATTTTTTCTAGTAAAGAATTTTGTAAAAATATAGTCGTGTTGTGAGTATAGATTCTAAACCAACAAAAAATCCCTTCGTACAAACGTTTTGGTTGTCACAAGTAACAAAACCCAATAAATTTATAAACCGAAGTATTCAAACCTCGGGTCGTCTTCTCAAGGAATTGCAGGGAAGTATGATTTATTATTGGTTATGGAAAAACAGTGTTTGGGTTTGAAAAAGGTTTTAAGCAAGATAAATAGATTGCAAGAATTAATAAATTAATAACTAATAAAACTCTTGGTAAGGTATGAAAACTGGAAGTCCTATCCCAGTTATCCTTATCAATTGTGATGAGAATTGGATTTTTCTCCCACTAAGTTAACCTCTAACTATGAAGATAAGTCAAATGGATGGAATAAGTTTGGTTCCTCAGGTCCTAGTCTTTTCTTGGAAAAGGCTAGAGTTATTGGAACTCGAGTTAATTCTTGAAGAATTCTAATTTTCAGTCAATAATGAGTTTGACAACTCAAGTGTTACCAATTAATCAACCAAGGCCAAAAGGGAAGAAAATCTACTCAAATGAAAATAATCTGGATAAAGCCAAAGACTCCGTAACATATAAGTCTAAAATATCTCAATTCATATTAAATAAAGAAAATCCTAACATGAATGGCTCAAAAGCCAAATAGGCAACATAAGTAACACAAGCATTAAAGTATCTGAAAATAAAAGAGAAATATAAAGTAAAACGAATATTGAACCTGATGAAGAGTTGAAATCCTAAATCCTTTAAGAGGAATCCTAATCCTAAATCCTAAGGGAGAGGAGAGAACCTCTCTCTCTAAAAACTACATCTAACACCTAAAATTGAATTATGATCTGATATGAATTCCTTTCTTGAGTCTCTGCATGTTTCCTGACTTTAATCTGTGTTTCTGAGCCAAAAACTGGGTCAAAAACAGCCCAGAAGTCACTCCCAGTGCTTTCTGGTCCGTACAGGTCGCGGCAAAGTGACGCGAAGGTGTCGTCCACGCGTTTGCGTGGATTGAAGTTCGCAGATGCGATGCGGATGCATCATCCATGCGTTCGTGTCGCTTAACTTCGAGGCAGCTATGGTAAATTATATATCGTTGCGAAGCCCCAGATGTTAGCTTTCCAACACAACTAGAGCCGCGTCATTTGGATCTCTGTAGCTCAAGTTATGATCGTTTTAGTGCAAGAGGGTCAGGTTGACAGCTTTGCAGTTCCTTCAACTTCTTGTATTCCTTCCACTTTTGCATGCTTCCTTTTCATCCTCTAAGCCATTCCTGCCCTGTAATCCCTGAAATCACTTAACACACATATCAAGGTATCGAATGATAACAAGAAAGGATTTAAATAAAAGAAAATAAAAGGCAAAGAAGCATATTTTCAATCATAGCACAAAATCAGGAAGGAGAATGTAAAACCATGCAAATCATATGAATAAGTGGGCAGAGGCTTGATAAAAACCACTCAATTGAGCACAAGATAAACCATAAAATAGTGGTTTATCAACCTCCCCACACTTAAACATTAGCATGTCCTCATGCTAAGCTCAACAGAAGCTATAAAGGAGTGAAGACAGAATGGTAGGATGTATGAAATGCAACCTATCTATATGAATGCAACTAAATGCAAAATGTTTCTATCTACTTGGTTAAAAGTAAATAAGTTCTCCAAGACAAAAATAATTCAAATTCCACTAATTCAAATCATACAGTGAAAACAAGTAAACTTGTAAGAAGATAGCTCACGAAAGCAGGGAACATAGAATCAAGCATTGAACCCTCACTGGTAGTGTATGTCTCACTCTAGTCTCTCTAGTGTATAGGGTAATCACTCTATTCTTCTCTAATCATGCTTTCTAAACTTTGCTCTTTATCTAACCAATCAACAAATATTCAATGTACCAATGCAAACATCATGAGGTCTTTTCAAGGTTGTAATGGGGCTAAGGTAAAGGTGAGGATATATGTATAAGGTTAAGTGAGCTAACAAAGTAAATCCTTGATTAGTCTAAGATCTCACCTAACATACACACTTTATATAATTTAAAATGCTTTACGTAGCTACCCAAATTTTTTCCACTTTTGTATTACACGCTCATGTATCAAACTTGTTTTTGAGTTTTGTCCCATGTGCATTGATTCTTTTTATTTTGCATTTGGGGTAATATATTTTTTTTGTATCCCCTTATTTAATTACTTAATAATTTTTTTTTCTTTTTTTTTGTCAATGCACATGGTAATTTAATTATTTTGATTTCACATGAGCATGCTTCCCAAATTTTCAAATAACTTATTCAATTCAATTCCCTACTTTTTCTATCATCACATG
>NC_029778.3:53782083-53786005 GCF_000817695.3 Arachis duranensis
TGGGATAAGTGAGTTAATAATCAAATATGGCCTCAATCATATGCAAGCATGTACATACACTAAATAATGGACATATAGAATGGCACAAAGCAACGATTGCAATCATAGAGAAAAAAACACACAAGAATAAAAATTTATGGTTAAATAATGTAACCATGTAAATAAGCTCAAATCTCACAGGTTGTGTGTTCTTTGACTCAAAAACCATGTTTCAAATACAACTTCAAACAAATTTACACATAGAAAATTTTAATTTTTAATTTAAATTAGTGAAATATTATAAAATAAAGTCTTGAAAAAAAATTTATTACTTCAACCAAGTGGTGGTAAAATATGCACAAAATCTAACTATAATGCAATCAAACATGCAAATGTAAGAACGAACTACAGAGAAGTTTAAACATTGGTGTTGAGTCAGAAAATAACTAACCCATGGAGATCTGTATCGACCTCGCCACACTTAAAGATTGCACCGTCCTCAGTGCATGCTAAGATGTATAAGTGGACGGGCTGCTCCAACTAATGCCTTTCGCTATAGATTGTGTAGATTGACTTGTTTGTCTCCCCATTTAGAAGCTTTCCCTTTCCCTTCCTCGGTGGCCATCCTGAAAGAAGAGGAAAAGAAGGAAAGTAACCCAGAAGTAAAGATAAGAACATAAATGAAATATGGGTGTTAATGCCAAATAATAAAGGTCTCAATTACATGGTAGCTACAACATGCAATGGAGAAAATAGTGGAAGCAAATGGCATATCAAGAGTGCAAAAATTGCAACAATGGGGAAGAGAGTGAGTAAAGAGAGATAATATAAATTCATGTCAATGCAAAAGTAATACAGGTATAAAAGATAGGCATTGATTTAATTAATATTACCTAACAAGAATAAAACAAGTCACTAAGCACCAAGATAATACCAGAAAAGATATAACAGTTGAATAAGAAAATTTAACACCAATGGAAAAGAAAAAGAAAGTAAGAAAGGAGGAAGAAAGAAGAAAAGATAGAAGAAATTAGGATTAGAAAAGAAAAGATAAGATAATTGGCACTGGTCTGGATAAGCTGTGCGTCGCATATGACGCGGACACGTGGTGCACGCGATCGCGTGGGGTGTGATAAATTCAAGTGACGCAGACGCATGGGGCACGCGGACGCGTGACTCGATTTGTGCTAGTGGCGCGAGAGTAGCCTCGCGTACACATAACTCTCTGTTTAAATGCATTTTTGCCAAAAATCTGGGGTGACGCGGTCGCGTGGTTGACGCGATCGCGTGGATGGCCTAAATTTGAAAACGGCGCGGACGCATGGGGCATGCGGATGCATGGCAAGGCTTGTGCTTCTAGCACGAGTCCAGCCCAATTCTAGCTCAACTTCGGCCATACACCCTTTTTACGTCGATTTGGAGGCACGCGTTCGCGTGGGTGACGCGAACGTGTGGGAGGCGTTTTTCCTACATGACGCGGACTCGTCAGTGACACGGTCGCGTCGGTCAAATTGTACCAAAGGCACGCCTCCAGCCACACTCTCGCGTGACTCTATGTTCACATTTCTTTTCTTCCAAACGCACATATGACGCGGACGCGTCGGCGACGCTGTCGCGTCGCGTGTGAAATTATTTTTTTAAATATATGCAAAAATGCAGAATGCAGTATGCAGAATGTAATGCAACGGCGCCATTTTGACGTTAGGATTTTTGTTAGTAAAGAATTTTATAAAAATATAGTCGCGTTGAGAGTATAGATTCTAAACCAACAGAAAATCCCTTCGTACAAACGTTTTGGTTGTCACAAGTAACAAAACCCAATAAATTTATAAACCGAAGTATTCAAACCTCGGGTCATCTTCTCAAGGAATTGCAGGGAAGTGTTCTTATTATTGGTTATGCAAAGGTATATTTTGGGGTTTTAAAAAGGGTTGAACAAGTAATTTAATTGACAAGAAAAATAAATAAATGACTATAAAATAAACTCTTGGCAAGATATGAGAAATTGGAAGTTCTATCCTAGTTATCCTTATCAGGTGTGATGAGAATTGGGTTTTAATCCCACTTAGTTAACTTTTACTAAAGCAAAGGAAAGTCAAGTGGACTAATTAGTTTGATCCTCAAGTCCTAGTCAATCCCTATGGGAAGACTAGCTTTAGAGCGATCTAGATCAATTAGAATCTGTCAATTTCAACCACTGTTGAGTTTGACAACTCAAGAGTTACCAATTAATCAACCAAAGCCAAAAGGGAATAAAATCTACTTGAATGAAAATTATTTGGATAGAGCCTAAGCATCAATAACATAAATTAGAGAAAATAATCATAAGTCTGAAATACCTCAAATTATATTAATTAAGAAAATCCTAACATGAAAAGTTCATAAGCCAAATAGGTAACATAAGTAATACAAGCATTAAAGCATCTGGAAGTAAAAGAGAAATATAAAGTAAAAGGAATATTGAACCTGATGAAGAGTCGAAATCCTAAATCCTTTAAGAGGAATCCTAATCCTAAATCCTAAGAGAGAGGAGAGAACCTCTCTCTCTAAAAACTACATCTAAAACCTAAAAATGAATTATGATCTGATATGAATTCCCTCCTTTGAGTCTCTGCATGTTCCCTGACTTTAATTGTGTTTCTGGGCCAAAAACTGGGTTGAAATACGGCCCAGAATCTCTGCTAATAACTTTTGTAATTCTGCAGATCGCGCACGTCACGCGGCCGCGTCGTCCACGCGATCGCGTCACTCAACGTTTTTCGTACCACGCGTGCGCGTCGTCCATGCATTCGCGTCATTCGTGCAGCTTCCAGTCCGCGCGGTCGCATCAGGCATGTGAACGCATCACTCTGATTTCTTCCATTTCGCGCGGTCGCGTGAGCCATGCGACCGCGTGACTTCTCGCTGGTCATCTCCTCAATTCCTTGTGTTCCTTCCATTTTTACACGCTTCCTCTTTATTCTCTAAGCCATTCCTGCCTTTATGAAGCCTGAAACACTTAACACACAGATCAAGGCATCGAATGGTAATAAGAGAGGATTAAGATAAGCTGAATTAAGACGAAGGAAGCATGTTTTCAATCATAGAACTAAACTAGGACGGAATTGTAAAATCATGCAAGTCATATGAATAAGTGGGTGAAAAGCTTGATAAAACCACTCAATTAAATACAATAAAAACCATAAAATAGTGGTTTATCAACCTTCCCACACTTAATCATTAGCATGTCCTCATGCTAAGCTCAAGGAGACAAAATAAATGAGTAAGGAAAAACAGGACTCATGCAATGCAACCTATGAATGTGAATGCAATTACATGCTAAAATGATTCTATCTACTTGGAGAAAAAGTAAATAAATCCTTCAAGAATAAATATGAACTGGATTTCACTAATTTAAATCACAAAATACAATACAAATAACTTGCAAGAAGAAGATAGCTCATGAGAGCAGGGAACATAGAATTAAGCACTGAACCCTTACTGGTAGTGTATATCATTCTAACTCTCAAGTGTCTAGGGTCAATTCTCTCAATTCTCTACTAATCTTGCTTTCTATAGCTTGCTCTTAATCTAACAATCAACAAAAATTTAATGCACCAATACACAAATCAAGAGGTCTTTTAAGGGTTGTAATGGGGGTTAGGGTCAAGGTAGGATTGTATTTGGCCAAGTGGACTAAAATCTAAATCCTTAATTAACATAAACTTTTCCCACCTAACTTAAGACAATCCATATAATCACAATACAAGATCTAACTTCCCATTAACTGTGTTTTCCACATATTCATGCATCCTAAATTTGAGTTAAGTACATATGCATTGATACCCACACTTACTTTGGGGCATTTTGTCCCCTTTTATTATTTGCTTTTTTTTCTTTTCTTTTTCACTTTTTTTCTTAATAATTTTTTAATGCATATGATTAAGGTATTGAATGCATAAAC
>NC_029778.3:53786035-53803793 GCF_000817695.3 Arachis duranensis
CACACTTAAATCATGAGCACGTTTACTAGTCTAAGCTAATCAAGGATTCAAATTAAGGACATTATTGTTTTCCGCTTAGAGTTAGTAATGAGCTAAAGTAAAGAACAAATGGGTAAAATAGGCTCAAATTGGTTTGCAAAAGATAATGGAAAGGTAAGGCCATATGGGTATGTAAGCTTAGTGAAACAAGGCCTCAATCATATAATTGCATGCATACATCAAACAGTGGAAATATAGAATTAAGCAAGACAAAGATTACAATTTTAGAGAGAATAACACGCACCAAAAATAAAATATTAGTTGATAAGATGCAACCAATCAAATAGGCTCAAAATCTCACTAGTTTTGTGTGTTCGAGCTCTAAACCATGTTCCAAAATAATATTTCTTCATACAAGTTTTTTCAAAAAGTTTTATTCAAATTAGTGAAATACTATAAAAATTGTCTTGAAAAAGAAAATGTTACTTCAACCAAGTGGTAAAATATGCACAAAATCAAGAAAATATGCAATCAAATATGCAAATGCAACAATGAAAAACAAAAATTGGTGTTGAGAAGGGACTAACTTACCCGTGGAGATCGGTATCGACCTCCCCACACTTAAAGATTGCACCGTCCTCGGTGCATGCAACGATGTGCAGGTGGGCGGGGGTTGTGGTTCCTCAGCCGGTGCTCGTTGTAGAGTCTTTCTTTTTACCCTTCCTGGTGGTCATCCTGAAAAGGGAGAAGAGAAAGGGACATGAAGTCAAAGGTATAGAGCAAGGGAGAGGGCAGTACGAGTAATAATCATGCCAAAATAAAGAAGAATGTCGTTAACACATGGTCGCGACTCCATGAAATTAGGACAACAATGGAAATAGGGCATGATAAATTGAGGCAATTAAATGCAAGATGTTTATTGGCATGCTGGCAAAGGCATGAGTAGCGTAAATCAAGCATTAAAAGCCTTCATGTATTATTAGTCGTGAGAAACTAACAATAACATTTGTATTGACAATTATATTTAATTAATAAAATATTGAAAACGATTTTGTGAAAAACAGGCATTAGAGTAGAAGGATAGAATAATTAAGAATGCACAATGCCATACGGGCTTTTTCACAAACACAAAGCATTCATATTAAATAAGGTATGGAAAGTATTAAATTAAACATGCAAGCACCCTTAAAAAAATAATATATAATTGTGAAGCAATTTCTTAACAATCCACAAGCAAAATAATGACCCAAATAAATTTCCAACACCAATTAAAAGAAAAAAGAAAGAAAAATAAAGGAAGGAAGAAAGAAATAAGAAGGGAAAGAAAAGATTTAGATTTAGGGAAGAAAAGATAAGATATTTGGCTGATTAGGATAAGTTGTGCGGCGCTTGTGACGCGGACGCGTGAGTGACGCGTTCACGCGGATATCGCTTCTATGAAATGACGCGGACGCGTCATCCACGCGGTCACGTGGATCGATTTGAGCCATTAGCGCGAGGGCAGCCTCGCGGTCGCGCAACTCTCTGTTTGAAATGCATATTGCCAAATCTTTGGGTGACGTGATTGCGTCAACCACGCGATCGCGTGGATGGCCTAAATTTGAAAACGGTGCGGACGCGTGGGGCACGCATACGCGTGGCAGGGCTTTTGCGGCTAGCATAAGTCCAGCCCAATTCCAGCTCAACTTTCGGCCATACACCCTTATACGTTGATTTACAGGGCACGCGTTCGGGTGGGTGACGCGGACGCGTGGGAGGCTTTTTTTTCCCACATGACGCGGACGCGTCAGTGACGCGGTCGCGTGGATCAAATTGTGCCAAAGGCACGCCTCCAGCCACGCTTTCGTGTGACTCTGTTCAATTTTGTTTTCCTCCCAACGCACCTATGACGCAGACGTGTCGTCGACGCGGTCGCGTCGCGTGCTCTCTTATTTTTTTTCAATTTTTTATGCAGTATGCATAATGCAAAATGCAGTGAATGTCATGCAAAGATTCAGGTTCAAACAAAATTCAAAAATAGAGCAAAATAGAGAGGGAACGATCATACCATGGTGGGTTGTCTCCCACCTAGCACTTTTAGTTAAAGTCCTTAAGTTGGACATTTGATGAGCTTCCTGTTATGGTGGCTTGTGCTTGAATTCGTCCAGAAATATCCACCAGTGTTTGGAATGCCAACATCCTCCGGGGTCCCAAACAAGGTACGTAAAGCCCTTAGGTGAGTTCAAACAGGCTTGCAGGCTCCCGGAGTGTTGAATGGTAGAATAGATTCCAGGATCCCAAACTCTACTTTTACACCCATCTTTGTCTTGATCTACATCTTTCCAGCCGGGTGGTGAGTAGTCTGAATTCTTACTGCAGTGACCAAACAGCTTCCGAGATCCTTCCAATTGAGCTTGACACCAATCCTTGCACCTCAAATTAAAGTGCGAAGCCTCATTGAATCTTGCATACCAACTCTGAGTGCGAGTCATTTCCCTTTTGCTCTTAAAGCCGCAAAGAGCTATAAGTTGGCCATCTGTTTCAAGTAAACCATATTCAAGTGGAAATTTGAAGTTAAAGGTCAAGGATTGTACCCACTTGAAGTTTGTGTTGGGTGGTAATGGCCTTGGGATCAGTGTTTTCAGTGGTTCTGCAAGCTTCACTCCCTTGTGGTCTTCAGTGGATTCCTCCACTTCCTTGCAAATTTCCTCAATTTCAACCATGTCTTGATCAGAGTCACCGATATCTTCCTTATCACTGGAGTCATAATTAGGAGGTTGAGAAAAGTCGACCTCTGCATCATCTTCGTATTCACTTGGGGAAGATTCTTCTGTCTCAAAGAATTCACTCGCGGATGCAAGTTCATCACTAGGAGGACTTGACTGGTGACTATCATCATCAAGGAAACATGCGTCTTGGGTTACTCCGTCCAGTTCTTCACAAGATATCTGCATTGGAGGCTGTGCAACATCCTCTTTAGCGTCAATTGTAACATTCTTGACGGAATTCTCCACAACTCTGGATTCCTGTGCAGGTTCGTCATCTCCTAAATCTTCAACCAACTCTTCTTCTTCTACAATGACAGCGTCCTTGATAAACCCATATTTCATGGTTTATCTTGTGCTCAATTGAGTGGATTTTATCAACTCTTTACCCACTTATTCATACTATTTGCATGTTTTACATTTCCCCTCCTAATTATGTGCTTTGATTGAAAACATGCTTCTTTGCACTTATATTTGCTTATTATTAATCCTCTCTTATCACCATTAGATGCCTTGATATGTGTGTTAAGTGTTTTCAGATATTATAGGGCGGGAATGGCTTGGAGGATGGAAAGGAAGCATGCAAAAGTGGAAGGAATACAGGAAGTTGGAGAAACTGCTAAGCTGTCCAGCCTGACCTCTTCGCACTCAAACAGTTATAACTTTAGCTACAAAGATCCAAATGACGCGGTTCCAGTTGCGTTGGAAAGCTAACGTCCGGGGCCTCGATTTGATATATAATTTGCCATAGCTGCCACAACGCCAGGCGACGCGATCACGTGAGTCACGCGGACGCGTGACCTGGCAGGAACGCAACCCGCGCGGCCGCGTGAGCCATGCGGCTGCATCACTTTTCCGCGACCTGTACGGACCAGAAAGCGCTGGAAGTGACTTCTGGGCTGATTTTGACCCAGTTTTCAGCCCAGAACACACAGATTAGAGGCTATAAAGTGGGGGAATGCATGTATTCATATTTATGTACTTATAATTCACTTTTCATGTTTTAGATGTAGTTTTAGAGAGAGAGGTTCTCTCCTCTGAGCCATGCGGCCGCGTCACTTTTTCGCGACCTGTACGGACCAGAAAGTGCTGGAAGTGACTTCTGGGCTGTTTCTGACCCAGTTTTCGGTCCAGAGAACACAGATTAGACGCTATAAAGTGAGAGAATGCATCCATTCATGAGGAGGCTCTCATAATTCACTTTTCATATTTTTGGATGTAGTTTTTAGTGAGAGAGGTTCTCTCCACTCTCTCTTAGGATTAAGATTTAGGACTTCTCTTAGTTTTAGGAGTGACTCTGAATCCCAGGTTCTTTATTTTTATTTATTTTTCCAATTAAATTTATGAACTCTTTCATGTTATGATTTTCTTTGAATTAATATTATTTGAGATATTTCAGTTATTATTGCTTTCTTTTAATTACATGATTATTGCTTCCAATCTGAAGGCATTTTTATTTGTGCAGTTTCAATTTTCTTTCCTTTTGGCTTTGGTTAAATAATTGGTGACTCTAGAGTTATCAAACTCATTGTTGATTGAAAATTGGAATTCATCTACTTAACATACCTTCATAGTTAGAGGTCAACAAAGTGGGAGAAAAATCCAATTCTCATCACAATTGATAAGGATAACTAGGATAGGACCTCCAGTTCTTACACCTTGCCAAGAGTTTATTTTACAGTCATTCATTTACTTTTATTGCTTTGAAAATATACCTGTGCCCACTGCCCAACTAACCTTTTACCTTAATCCAAAACCCCAATTTTACCTTTTTCATAGCCAGTAATAAGAACATACCTCCCTGCAATTCCTTGAGAAGACGACCCGAGGTTTAAATACTCGGTTAACAATTTTAAAGGGGTTTGTTACTTGTGACAACCAAAATGTTTGTATGAAAGGACTTTTGAAGGTTTAGAAACTATACTTGCAATGAGGATTTATCCGCAATTTTCTAGACCACGCAAAAGTTCTCTCATCAGTCCTCTTCTTGTTCCAGTACGAAGTTATGCTCTATGCTGTCCACTGGAGTTTCTAGCGTCTTCTTTGTGCTGCGTTCTTCATTGGATTCTCCACATGAAGCCATGGGAATCTGTTGAGGGACTGAACGTCTGGAAGATAATTAATTTATTACTTACTCCAGTTGATGAAGGGTTGCATTAAATTGGTTTACTGATTCTTTGAAGCGAACCTGTGATTCTTGGCTTGATGGATATGGACATGGTGCATAGGCGGTGGTGGTTCTTGGGAGTAATTGGATTGGCGTTGGGGCGGATAAGGATCATATGGTGGCGAATGGTGGAAAGAAGCTTGTGCGTGTGGTGGTTCGAAGTTATGTTGAGAGGATGATCTCTGAGCATAGGGTGGGGCTTGTTGGTAGCTACAAGGCGGTCCACTATATCTATCAGCTTGGTATGCATTATAGAATGATTTTTGTCCATGATATCTAGGAGGATGTTGTTGCCTAAAGGGGTGATCAGATCCTCGTGGCTCCATCCATCTTTGATTGCTTAGACCTTGATGCATAGTCCTATTATAGCTTACATTCCTTGCAACAAAAGTAGAACCAAACTCAAAGCGAGAGGGGTGAGAATTCATAGTAGTTATCAGAAATAAGGGGGAAAAATAGAAACAAATAAACAAGTAAAAGAGAAATATTTACAATAACCAATAATAAGGCACACGTTTGCAATTCCTCGGCAACGGCGCCATTTTGACGTTAGGATTTTTGCTAGTAAAGAATTTTGTAAAAATATAGTCGCGTTGTAAGTATAGATTCTAAACCAACAGAAAATCCCTTCGTACAAACATTTTGGTTGTCACAAGTAACAAAACCCAATAAATTTATAAACCGAAGTATTCAAACCTCGGGTCATCTTCTCAAGGAATTGCAGGGAAGTATGATTTATTATTGGTTATGGAAAAACAATGTTTGGGTTTGAAAAAGGTTTTAAGCAAGAGAAATAGATTGCAAGAATTAATAAATTAATAACTAATAAAACTCTTGGCAAGGTATGAAAACTGGAAGTCCTATCCCAGTTATCCTTATCAATTGTGATGAGAATTGGATTTTTTCTCCCACTAAGTTAACCTCTAACTATGAAGGTAAGTCAAGTGGATGGAATAAGTTTGGTTCCTCAGGTCCTAGTCTTTCCTTGGAAAAGGCTAGAGTTATTGGAATTCGAGTTAATTCTTGAAGAATTCCAATTTTCAATCAACAATGAGTTTGACAACTCAAGAGTTACCAATTAATCAACCAAGGCCAAAAGGGAAGAAAATCTACTCGAATGACAATAATTTGGATAAATCCAAAGCATCCATAACATATAAGTCTAAAATACCTCAATTTATATTAAATAAAGAAAATCCTAACATGAATGGCTCATAAGCCAAATAGGCAACATAAGTAACACAAGCATTAAAGTATCTGAAAATAAAAGAGAAATGTAAAGTAAAAGGAATATTGAACCTGATGAACAGTTGAAATCCTAAATCCTTTAAGAGGAATCCTAATCCTAAATCCTAAGAGAGAGGAGAGAACCTCTCTCTCTAAAAACTACATCTAAAACCTAAAATTGAATTATGATTTGATATGAATTCCTTCCTTGAGTCTCTGCATGTTTCCTGACTTTAATCTGTGTTTCTGGGTCGAAAACTGGGTCAAAAACAGCCCAGAAGTCACTCCCAGCGCTTTTTGGTCCGTACAAGTGGCGGCAAAGTGACGTGGAGGCGTCGTCCACGCGTTTGCGTGGATTGAAGTTCGCAGATGCGACGCGGACGCGTCATCCACGCGTTCGCGTCGCTTAACTTCGGGGAAGCTATGGCAAATTATATATCGTTGCGAAGCCCCGGATGTTATCTTTCCAACGCAATTAGAACCGTGTCATTTCGACCTCTGTAGCTCAAGTTATGACCATTTTAGTGCAAGAGGGTCAGGCTAACAGCTTTGCAGTTCCTTCAACTTCTTGTATTCCTTCCACTTTTGCATGCTTCCTTTCCATCCTCTAAGCCATTCCTGCCCTGTAATCCCTGAAATCACTTAACACACATATCAAGGCATCGAATGATAACAAGAGATAGAGGATTCAAATAAAAGAAATAAAAAGTAAAGAAGCATGTTTTCAATCATAGCACAAAATCAGGAAGGAGAATGTAAAACCATGCAAACCACATGAATAAGTGGGCAAAGGCTTGATAAAAACCACTCAATTGAGCACAGGATAAACCATAAAATAGTGGTTTATCAAGCAACCCAACAAAAAGAGAAAGGATTTTTGACAAACATTGCTAAGTAAAACATGAAACTAGGAATTATGATAACAAAGCTAGTTAATTCTGAATTGGCATGGATGAAAAACCATACATTGATCACACATAGTAAATTGCAAAGTTTCAAACTTTGAAAGATGCAGAACTGGGAATTCAAGTTTTATAGGCATACAGTATATTGAGCTGTTCGAAGAAGTGCGAAACTGTCATCGAGACAGGAATGAGTCACCATTCTTAGAAAATCATGGTTGTTTCTTCTTCTTGTTCTTTTTAGAGGTGTTGAGGAATGAAGAGGAAGCTTTGTTGAGAAGGATGAAGATGATGAACAAGTTAAAGAAGCCATTTGATTCATGTTCATCATACTTGGTGGTTATTGCAGAGTGGATAAGGGATTCTGCAACGCAATTTTGTGAGAGGGAAGGATACCGTGAGGAAGGTGGCGATGCTTGTGACGACGGCGACGGCGATGCTTTCAAGCACGGAAATGGCACAACAGACGGAGAGAATGGGCACCCAATGAGGCGGTTATACTTGGGTGGCGGCGACAGTGCCAGAACGGGGATGAAATACAGAAGATTAAGGTTCATTGTGTGAAAGCATGATTTGGGGAAGAATCAAAAGACAGAATTTTTAATATTTTAATAAATTATATAATTACCCACTTTAGACTATAATTTAATTATCAATAATTTAACCATAGTTAACATAACAACCAATTAAAAGATGACATGTCACAGAAGATAATATACCCTGTATATATATATATATAGTTGTCCCACCTTCTCGTCTAGCACTCCGTGTTTCCATCTCCGGGGAAAGCACACTCACGGGTTCATAACTAAAAAATTGAGCCCTATAATTATGTGTATATCTTGCAAATTATATATCTTGAAAATAATTTCTTGGGTCTTTATCCGGCGCCCATAAAATAATGGTGATGAGTAGTTTGCTTGTACAAGAGTAAAACCCTTTCAGAATATGACAAAGTCTCTACCCCGTCCCTTCCAGTGGAATGAAAGCCAAGAAATTCAAAAAAGAATGCAAGAAGAAAAACCCTACAAACGAGATAGAGTTGCTTGTACAATTATTTTATAAATTTTAATTATCATTCCATTCGGATCCATGAATATATATAATAATCGTGAATATCAGAGCTCTCAATCTGACGTGACAACTACTCTAATGGATAATATGGCGTCTTCAAGATCCAACAAGAAGAGAAAGAGCTCCGTCAACATTCTAGATGTTCGTCAGGCTTCGGAGCTGCATGCCGTTGAATCCTTTCGCCAAGTTTTGATTATTCACCAATTGCTTCCTCAAAAATATGATGATTACCACATCATGCTAAGGTGCTGCAAATATACGTTTACTATGAATATATATAGAGAGAGATATGAACTTAAATAATTATTTAATTTATTTGACATACTACATATGCATACATATTACAGATTTCTAAAGGCAAGGAAGTTTGATATTGAAAAGGCAAAGAAGATGTGGAGGGATATGGTGGAATGGAGAAGGGAGTTTGGAGCTGATAGCATCATGGAGGATTTTGAATTCAAAGAGTTAAATGAAGTAGTGAAGTATTATCCACACGGCCATCACGGTGTTAATAAGGAGGGAAGACCTGTTTACATTGAAAGACTCGGAAATGTTGATCCAAACAAACTCATGCAAGTCACAACTCTCGATAGATATCTCAGGTATCACGTTTACGAGTTTGAGAAAGCTTTTGCAATCAAGTTTCCTGCTTGCTCCATTGCTGCTAACACCCACATAGATTCAAGCACTGCCATCTTGGATGTTCACGGCCTCGTATGTTCCTTTTATGATGATCTGAAATTCACTGCTTATTACCATACTCATAATAAACATGAGACTTTCAATAATTTTCAGGGCCTTAAGAATCTTACCAAGCCTGCACGAGACCTCATTACACGATTGCTCAAGATTGATGCTGATTATTATCCTGAGGTTTCACACTAGTAGTAGCTAGCTAGTTATTGGAATTTCAAACTATCTTTATTATTTATATTAATTTGTTCATGATACAGACATTATGCCAAATGTTTATTATAAATGCTGGCCCTGGATTTAGGCTGTTATGGAACACTATTAAGTCTTTTCTTGATCCCAAAACAACTTCAAAGATTCAAGTAAGTTTGTAAAGTTGCTGATGACTTCATTCATCACTGCTTATTGATTCAATTCTATAAAAACATATTTAGGTTCTTGGAAACAAGTACAAGAGCAAATTACTTGAAGTAATTGATGCCAGGTATACTATACTCACTCGCTCCATTCGAATCTTTCTAATTAAATATTCTTTTCTATAATCAATTCATTATTATATTGTTCTTTCTTTACGTATCCTTTATAGCATATATATATAATACTCAATATTTTGTGCACTTGATGAAGCGAATTGCCAGAATTTCTAGGGGGAACCTGCAGTTGTGTTGAGCATGGAGGTTGCCTTAAATCAGATAAAGGCCCTTGGAGAAACCCTGATATATTGAAGGTTATTTATAGCTGTACATATATACGTTTTAGTCACTGAGAAATATTTTACTATTCTTTTGTAATTATTCTAACAGTTAATTGCAGATGATTTTCAATGGAGAAGCACAATTGGCAAGACAAGTAGTCAAGGTTATAAATAGTGAAGATAAAGTCATTACATATGCCAAAGCCAAAACTCGACCTCCATTGGTAATTGGTTGTACTAAGAGGATCCAAAAAGATTTGAAGCATGCTTTTACCTTCAACCTTATAGCATGTAAAAGGCAACGATACAACCATAGTTGAATCAAGCTCAGAGGATGAAGATATAACTTGTCCAAATGCCATGAATAACTGCTACTCGAACCTTAGTTTGAAACCTGTTCATGAAGAAGTAAGTGTTCACTAATTGTAAATGCAAGTTTCCATTAACTTTCTATATTTGTGTATTCATTTAAATGCATAACTCAACTTTCATCTTCCCTTTACACAGGACTAAAATAAATTAAATTTTGTATATAATAAGAAACTATTTAATAAAACAAATTTAAAAATTAGTATTAAAACTATTATTGTTTTCTGGTTATTTAAAAAACTTAGTGTTTAATAAAAAATACTACTTACATATATTAACTAATTATTTACTTGTAGTAATTTTTATTAAAAGAATAATAGAGTCTTTTGTTGAGAATTTTTAGAATTACAGAAGGTTAAATTTCTGCTCTTTTGTTTGAGTTTTTTTCTATCTTTATAATAAATTTAAGTTTAGAACTTTATAAAACAATGATTATTCGTATCAAAGGAACAAATTAGTACCTATGAATTTTTTTTATGATTTTTTAGAATTGATTTAATAATTATCTTTTAAATTAGATTTTAATAAATATTATTACTGTTAACTTATCTTTCGTATCTTTCGTAACCTATTATCAGTTAATCACCTTAGAAGGAATAAATAAAGGAAAAAATGTTAATATTACGTACTATCTATAAATTAAAGGAGGAATAAGAAAATACTGAATAAAAAAATATATATACCAACTTCATTATTAAAATGATACAGCAATACTTCACAATATTATGTATCTATCTCTCAATAATATAACAATATTTGATTTTAGCTGTTATATACTATATAAATATATATTATAGATAGATAAGTTAATATGGTTTTTGCCATATTCCAAAATATTTAATTTGGTCAGGCTAAGGTAGCTGGAACGTCAAGCCATCGAATAAATAACTTGTCTGGGTATGATGAATGCATTATTCCAATGGTGGACAAACTTGTGGATGCAGTTTCGAAGAATCCATCTCAACAAAGTTCTTATACTTTAAAAGGTTTATAATTAAACCTCTTGATTTAAAAATAGAATTCATTTTACTTGTTCACTATGAATTACACATTTTAAAAATGTAGAGTGCAAAAATGTACATAGAAACCAAACTAAAATTTGGGATACAGGTAGAGGTACAGATGGAGCTCCAGAAAGGAATGAAGCTCAGATTTGGATAGAGCTAATAACTGTGTTGTTGTTTACTCTATTTACTTGCTTCCGTTCAATTGCACTCCGTTTGAACAAGAGACTTCCTCATATATCATCATCTAATAATGTTGATCATAGTGGTTTAGAGTCCACTCTTGATGCAACAAACAAGGAGCTTCCTATTACACCATCAAGTTCCACAGATACAAAGGAAAATGTTCTTCCTTCCATGTTGGAGAGGACATGTGAGCTTGAAGACAAGGTTGAGATGCCTCGTGACAGAGAAGAATCTTTAAATGCTGCTGTCTCCAACGTGGATACATTGGAAGCAGAGTTAAGTGCTACTAAAAAGGTACAACTCTATGTTGCTATATATATAAAAGATACGAGGACAAAAGAATCAGTAGAGCAGGCTTGTTTGTGCTAAGAATTTGGATTGAATGGACTTTTTCATAGGCTCTGGATGAAGCGTTAATGAGGCAACAAGAGTTGCTTGATTACATTGATCGTCAAGTTGAAGCCAAGTTTCAGGTAAGTTGGCAATGGCATGCATTTCGTTAATAAGTCAATTTTATTAGAGATAATTATCCAAACGGTTTTCAAAATTGGATATTTTTAGTCTCTCATATTTTAAAATATATAAAATAATTTTTAACATTTATTTTTGTTAGACAATGTAATCATTTTTTAATTTAATTGAAAGGGTGAAGTACATAATAATTTTTAAAGAGTTTAGAAAGTAATAAAATGGTTTCTAAAAAATTTTAAAATAAAATTTTAAAGAGGAAGTATAAAAAGCCAATGGAATATTTGTATAATATGTATAATGAGGTATAGAAATATTCGATTCAGTAAGATGTTTATTATCCCTGGTATTCGGATGGTTATTCTGAATAATATGAGTGTATTGTGTTTGAGAAATTAGTAGTATTTTATCCTGGATGTTCATTTTTTAATTCATATTGGATCAAATAAATAATCTGTTGTACACATTGTATAAATACTCTATTGACTCCATAATGAGATTCAATTTTAAAATAGTCATTTCAATTTAATGAATCAAATTAAAATAGATTGTGTTGTCTAATAAAGATAAACTATAAAAACTATCTTATTTATTGTGAAATCGAAAAAAGTAAAGTATCCGATATTAAAAACTAGATAAACTGATTTAGATTATTATTCTTTATTTTATTGCAATCTAAATAATAATTCATCTGAGTTACCTCATGCATATAATTATTTCTTTTGTTTTATTGTCTTTTATCAGAAAAAGAAGTTTTGTTGGTGCTGATAGAAAGAGACGTTCCGCCAAACCAGATGCTTCTTTGAGCACACACTTGTTTTAGCATATAAGGAGTATTTGACCTTGCACATGATTTAAATCTTTGTATACTACTCTTAGTTACCACTTATTTTTGTTCCAGTGTACCATGGAGTAAATAATCAAAAATGCATGGCTTCAGTTATATGTATATTTATCCGCTCAATTCTGCTAAGCAACTAACAGAAGTATAGACAATAACAAGTTAACAGACATGTTTAAATTGCACTCTATACTAATTAATTATTATTAATTATTGATTATTTAAATTTTATTTTTTAACAAATACAAAATTAATGATTATCAATTATCTCTTCTTACTCTAATTCATTTTTTACTATTTATTATATAAATCCTAATTTTTCTTTTTTAAAAAAAACACTAAAATATAGTATAAAGAATCATCCAAATCTTAAAGAAAAAAAATATACAAAACATAAAAAAAAGAATCATTCAAATCCTAAAGAAAAAAACATACAAAAAAGAATCATTTAAAACTAATAAAAATAATCATCCGAAATTTAGGAAAAAAAACATAAAAAATTAGTTAAAAAGTCATTCAAAACCAAAAAAGAGGAAGAGAAGAAGAAGAGCCGTAGGGTGACCGAACGACATCTTGGACGGTATTGCGTATAGAGTGAGGGACTCGCGGTGGCGCGTTGCGAGGAGGAAGTCACGGAGGTTGCGCATCGCTAGTGGAGGAGTCGCCATGTATCGGAGTAGTTGATCACACGTTGCGAATGGGATCCGCCGGTGGCTGCGTCACAACGGATGGGGACTGCGGCGGTGGTCGGTGGGTGGCAGCATCGAAAACTGCGTGGAGACAGTGGATTTGTGGGCGGAGAGATTTGACTGTTTCCAAGTGAATGGAAAGAGATTAGGTTTTTTTATGGATTGTTATTATTGTGTATTATAAATGTGATTAGGATAAATGTAGAAAGATTTTTTTTATTTTGAATTTTGATTTTTAAATTTTTATTTATTTATAAAATTTAAACTATAATAGAGTTGGCTTATGTTGGCTTGTAGGCTATGATGCACGGACACTGATATGGGCACGGGACACGACACGATACGGGTCTTATTTTAATTATATCAAGTATTTAAAATATTTTTTTTGTTTTAATAAATAATAATATATACTATATCTAAATTTATTTTAAGAATATATATTAAGAATAAGACGGCGCTGACACGTAATGGTATTTAAGTGTGTTCAGACGTGTCTAAAAATTTTTTTTTTATTAAGACACAATTGAATACAGCAGACACACGTATCAATAAATATCATGTCTAAAATATGTCCAACATGCGAACGCGACAACTCATTAAAATGTCAGTACTTCTTAGCTTGTAGGAGAATTGTTTCCTATACTTTTCCTTATCCACTTGAATCTTACTTGAATACAAAATGTACATCTAGAAATAGTTGTTTATACTAACCTATGAAGCTATGCAGTCTAGTCTTACCTAATCTGTGAAATCATGTTTTGTTACTCTATAAAAAATTTTCCGCTTATTATATATTAACTTACACGTTATTTGTTTTGATCTTTTTCCACAATAACTTGGAAAGCAAACAAAACTAATCTTTTTTCTTTTTCACCTAAAAATTGGACATTTTGTTTATGTTATATTTATATTATTATTTTTATACAACACATACACAACTGTCAAGGAATAGGCACACTTCATAATGTACAGACATTTGAGCTGGTCAGGTAATGTATAAAGCTCAAGAGAAAATATTGGTAAAGGAGTAAACTGATCAAAGAAGACATCCTATGACGTAACGAAGCCCCTAACTTTAAAGCTCTGGAGCTCTCAGAGCAACACCACCCCATAAGGCATCACCTCACTCACGGTAGCAAAACTGAAAGCAAAAAACCCAAAAGATGTGTATGTGTAAGTGAAAGCACTAAAATAGAGAGGACTTTATACGTTTATATAAATTAAAGCATATAATAAGACGTACCAACTTCTTCAACTTATTTTTCTTCTTCCTTTTCTTGTCTATTTCGGATTGGAGCTCAATTTGTTTAGCAAGGGCTTCATCAAGTGCCTAAACTCAGCAACAAAGGAAGTAAAGCACATGAAGCTATCCATCTAACTAAACATGTCATTTCAATTCAAGTAGTATAAACTATAAAGGAAAGACTATAATCACCTTTTTGGTTGCAGCTAAATCTTGTTCCAAAGTACTAACTCTGCTTACAGCACTGTTTAGTAGTTCCTCCTTTTCAGGTGACATGATTGGCCTTATGCTGAGAGCATTCATTTTTTCTTCTAGTTCAGCCATGCGCTTCATCATGGTCATGTGATCGTTAATTGAGACTTTGGGGGCTCTCATCATAGCACCATCATAGTATACTGCGCCACCATATAGGGCTGCTTCTGTGATTTTCCTTGGCATGTTCCTCGTGAAGCGGACCATTGTTATAAAACTCATGAAAATGGCCATTAGTCCACCAACTAACTGACTAGTAAGTTTAGTTTTCTCAGCTGTTTAAGGAGGAGAAAAAAAACAATGC
This sequence comes from Arachis duranensis, assembly GCF_000817695.3. Classification (NCBI taxonomy): domain Eukaryota; kingdom Viridiplantae; phylum Streptophyta; class Magnoliopsida; order Fabales; family Fabaceae; genus Arachis; species Arachis duranensis. Next base: position 53,800,872 of record NC_029778.3, read on the forward strand.
ATAATCTCTGTGTAGCTTGCCTGTTAATGACAAAAAATTGCTGCTTATATTATCAAGAATGAATACCTGTGGAAAGTGTATATTTATTAGTGTCTACTAACTTCTTCAAAGATGGATCAAGGTCTTCATACTTATACACACTGTACTGCTTTAAGGCCTGTCATATATAGAGTGAAATTAATTAATATGATAGAAATTTATTTTCCATTCTATCATGTATTCTACACTGTCCTTTTACTTTCCGATAGGATCACGGAAGCAATTACTGATATAAGCATAGGAAACTTACTTCTGGAAAAGCAGTGTATTCAGATTCCACTATTTTTGAGTATGCAGCGTGTTCAGTAGGAGCTACAAGAACAGATTCTTGGCATCCCTTTAAGATAGATTCTTGGCATCCCTTTAAGATAGATTCTTTGAATCCCTTTAAGATTGTTTTGGCGAAAACACAGAGAGTTCAAAGTAATAAAAACGGTTCTCACAAATGAAATAAATACATAGAGTTTTCAGAACAAATTATTTTCAGTACCTGCTCTTGTGTTACCGCATTTTCTGAAAGTGGTTTCTCATTGATCCCAGATAAGGTTCTTGTATTGTATCTGCCCTTGCCATTTTGTACCATCTAAGTCATTGAAAGGAACAGTTTTTATTGTTTTTTACCCCACCCCTTTATAATGAAATATGAGTAAAGAAATTGATCTTTTAGCAGTGAACTATACCTGAAAGATCATTGGATCATTCCATGGTCCCTTGTCAGAACGCATGCAACCACCTTTATCAGCACAAGTACAAGTGCCACCCAAGAACTCTGGAAGTTCACTGGCAAATACAACAGAAAAACAATCGTGTGTTATTCATGGAAGTGAGTTAGTACTTCTAAATTCTAAAATATGTGACAGACATTGCCTTTAGCTTGTTTTCTGTAGAAATGAATATGGGATGAAATGATAAATGAAAAAACAATAAAAGAAAAAAGGGGTTAACCTGGCATCAATGATTTCAAGCAATTTGCTCTGGTATTTGTTACCTAGCACCTAAACAATGCATCATAAACATGTTTGAGTTTTCATGAGCTTAGCTAAAATTGTAACATCTTTACTATCAGAAGACAATGTTTAAGTCAAGGTATCACTAATAGCAAAGGTATTACGCATATTCACTTATATAATTATATACATATATATAGTAGTTATACAGGTAAGTCACCGTAATATCATCGCCATCAGCAATATCATGACTCAAGCATGGTATTCTGATAGCGAGGATGTTATAAAAATCAATTTTGGTATAAATTAAATATATTAAAAATATTTACATGGATTTTTGAGGTGGTCTTGGGGTCAAGGAATGTCTTAACGGTATTCCACAGGAGCCTAAATCCTGGTCCAGCATTGATGATGAACATACGGTTCAGGGACTATATGTGAAAAGAAACATTTAGTTAGAGGAAAATTTTAGAAGGCTATTTATTTAAGCTAAGGGAATATAAAACAAATAACATGTCTATGTAAATGAAGCAATACCTCAGGATAATTGTCACCATCAATCTTCTGAAGACGCTGAATGAGATCCCTTGCAGCTTTGTTCAGACTTTTGAGTCCCTGAGAAAGCATGCTAAGTTAGCTATTGTATGAAACTTGTTCAGAAGAGCAGAACATATGTAGCAATTACTATTATACATACCACTCCTTGCACATCCAAAATTGTTGTGCTTTGGTCAATGTGCTTTTTTGCAGCAATAGAGCACGCTGGCATTTTAATTCTGAAGGTCCTCTCAAACTCTTTTACATGGTACTTAAGATAACGGTCGATAGTTGTTACTTGCAACAATTTTGTAGAATCAACTTGACCCAATCTTTCAATGTAAACAGGTCTTCCATCCTTATCAACTCCATGATGCCCTTGTGGGTAGTATTTCAGAACATCATCTATTTCTTTGAATTCAAAGTTCTTAGCAACATAAAAATGTTTTTGTTTAGAAAAGTATACACAAATAAATTACATATAGTAGAAAGATATTTTAATTTTTTTGCATATATAAGAATACCTCCATGATAGTGTCTGCTCCAAATTCCTTCCTCCATTTAAGCATATCTGCCCACATCTGTTTTGTTTTCTCCACATCAAACTTTCTTGCTCTCAAGAATCTGAATCATCATGCAAGAAAATTATAAGTAGTTCACTAAAAAAAATAAATAACTTGAAGCACAAGAAACCATGTAGCTACCTTAGCATTGTGTGATGATCATCATGCATTGAGGGCAAGAGCTCTTCCAAAACAAGTACTTGGCGAAAGGCGTCGACCGCCTTCAACTCTTCTGCATCAAGTTCATCGTCGATAGAGACCGACATCACCCTGCTGTGTCGTCGTCCCTTCTTCAAGGAATTCCTATAGTTTTTTGAGGCACTAATTGCCAACTTCTTCACGGAACCAAGCTTTTTCTTCCTTTCTTCATCAGAATACTCACTTTCTGGACCTATGAATGCAGCAAGGGAAACAAAAAACAATTTGAAATTATTTTTTTATTGTGTTTCTTAATCAAAGACAGGATTCATTTATTGAAACTTGAAAGAAAGAAATTCACAAGCTAATTAAAGATCTTCATATGCCTATGATATAATATATGGATCTACAAACCAGAAATTCCATTATGTAAATCAATCTATTAATGATCAAGGCACAAACATTGTTGGTATGGAAATGCAAGAAATGTAATTTAGACTCACCCTGTTTGATTGATTGATCAGAAGGGCATACTATAGTGTTGCTCATGATTTGGGTTCTATGAAAATATGATAATTGATAAGCTAAACACGGATGAGAGCCCCTAAGGCACAACAACTATCAAATGCCCCCACAATATGTGAGCCCTCGCGTGCACCTGCATAGCCATGAATCACATGTTTTCAGAAACACAACAA
>NC_029778.3:53803824-53863920 GCF_000817695.3 Arachis duranensis
GTAGGAGTTGCAAATGAAGAGAAAAACACAAATATAAGATCATGATCATCCGAACAAATCTGAAAGGATAGTTGGCCAAAACGGGGAGCCAGGTTGGTTGAACCACACACAAGACAATTTTAGACTTATAATTATATTTATTGATTGATATCATTTAATGTGTGTTTGACTCTTGATTTCATCTGATATACTATAAATATTGACAAAGTCATCAGTGTAATAACAAAATTAATTAGTTAGTTTGAACAAAGGCAAAACTGTTTTAGAAGGAGTTGGCGTTGGCGTTGGCATTGGCGAGCGAGATGCATGGCACTCAGTTCTTTCTTGAACAATGACCAACTCATCATATCATCATCATTTTTTAATTATTATACTTTCCATTGCATTGCATTGCACATTTATGCTAAGCACGTATAGGTTTTTTTAGCCAGCTAAAATCTTAGAGGATAACTTGTCCAAATAATGTAATTTTAATTAGAAAATGCTAAAAACAAAATTTTTGTTGAAATTTTGGAGCATTTATCATTATATTAATAAATTAAGCAAATCATATTAGTCATAATTATTATTCTTCTCATTAAAAGAAGGTTCCAAATGTGTCCGAATAATTCCAAAGAGAACAGTTGAAAACACACAAAAACGTACTAACTTTTAAGAGGTGGAGTGAGATGCAATAAGGTCTGTCTTAATTATCGTGTGGGATCCATCTTTCAGGCAATAATGCACGCAGAACACAACGCATACATCACATTTTCAATGGCTATAAGGTGGAATTAGAATAAGTTCTTGAAGTGGGTGTTTCACATGCTTTTAGTCTAGTGGAAAAATAAATAAAAGGCACAAACAAAACAAAACACACACAAAGATGTAGAAGTATTTCTTTTTTTTTTTTTGTGGTCTTGACAAAGATGTAGAAGTTAACTTATATGAATGTCACTACCCACTTGGGCCTAGGCTGATTAGCTTGATAACAAGCCTAACATTCAAATCAAACCCATTCCATTTCCATAACAGGTTCAAACAAAAGAATCAGGTAGGATGCTCTGCTCTTTTGGGAAAGTCATGACACGTGTACGGTGGTGCTTCACTCTTCAACTGACTACCAAGTACCAACCATGTGCTTCTTTCTTTCTTTCTTAAAATGCATTGAAGCCCATCCCTGCATCATGGGCCCATGCCTCCTTCCACGCGATCCTCATATTATTCTCGTATATTCATTCATTGTTTTCATTCATCCCAACCATTATTCTGTATATACTTTCTCCCCAGAGCTATTACCATAATCTTTTCTTTATTCTATTGTCAACTATATAATTTGAATCCAATGCAATTCAAATTAAAAATAAAATATACTAATAAGGTAGTTAAACTCCTATTAGTTTCGAACAAAATTTATTTTTTTGGTTAACCACATTATTTTTTAAGTTAAGGACTAATTTGTTATTAATTTGACTATTTGAGCTCTATTTAAGAATTTATTATTGACTAATGAATTGCAGTATGTACAGGACAAAATTTAAATCCTCAATACTTATTTAAACGAACAAATGAAGTGACCAATCGATCAATCCAAATTTATTTCAAACAAAATCTATTAATTAGTTAATTTTAATTATTCAACTATTTGAAATTTTGTATTCAACCGTGCTAAATGATCAAGGTCGCCAGTTAGAGCATTAGTGATGCATGGGATGGTTGGTTGCAGGGGATCCAGAACCATAAACACACTAACACAGATACTATCATGGGCCCACTCACTTTAACGATTTGATTTGGGCCCCACCGGGACAAAAACATTAAAATAGGGAAAAAAAATCGAACTATGATCAACTCAAATGCTCAATTCAAATGCACGGAATTGGAATAAGGTTCCTTCTCAATCTTAATTTTATTTTGAAAATACTTCCATTATAAAACACTTGCAATCAAGCAACTCGATCAGGGCAATTAACCGCTCAATAAATTTGATAATACTAAGAAAACAAAATAAACAATAAACACTTATTTTATTTAATATTTATTAAATAAATTTATTTTATAAAATATTAAATAAAATAAATTTTGACCGTTTATTTTATTTTTTTAATATTATCGAATTTATTAAACAGTTGATTGTTTTGATTGAATTACTTGATTACAAATATTTTATAATGAAAATATTTTTCAAATAAAATTAAAATTGAGAAAAATCTTTATTTTAATTTCATGCATTATATTAAATAAGATAAATTATAATTGTTTTTAACTGATTTTTTTTATTATCAAACATTTTTACAATAAATTATCTGGTTGGATGAAAATGATTATACTTATGTTAAGAATTAACATATATGCATAAACATATACATTCGTCTAGTTAAATAACTAATTTTTAACTTAAATAATTAATTTAAATTGATCAAGTGATTAGTTCACTTGTTCAGTTAAATAAGTGCGAAAGATTTAAATTTTATTTTGGATATGCAACAATCCTATATAGATATATTATATATTTATATAAAAAATATGTTTTAAGTAGATGTTGAATTAAAAACATCTCAATAAATACAAAAAAATTTAATGATAAAGAAATTATTAATTAATAATTTAATATATTTTTTTTATAAAAATCAATTCTATTTTAAATTATCAACCTACGAATAGAATTAAAATTAAATCCAAATCATATCCTACCTTATATATTGTCATCCCTACCATCTATTAGCCGACCATTAATTATTAAATAGAATTCATATGACAATATATTAAAACGAAAGATAACATGAATAACCAAAAAAAAAAACTTTTAACTTAAATATCAATCAACATCACAACCAATCTTACATCTAACATATGATTAGCTTGGTTCATAATCAAGCTCAACAAAAGTAAAAAATCTCAATCTATCAATGCATAGCTCTAGCTCGCATGCACTGTTGCATACTTGCACATGTGACATGTACAAACCCCACTTTCCAATGGAAATGGTGACACGCGAACGAGTAAAACCAAATAACAACCGTAGGAATTAGAACAAAGATTAATTTATATACGAAAATGGCATTGCATTTCGTCGGTTAATGGGTTGGCCATGTGTAAGAGACGCCTAGAAAATTGGACTAAGGGAATTCAGAGCCATGGGCTATAGTGGAAAAAACAATCAATACGGGTCATTCATTATTTTTCTACTATTGTCTTTTCTTTTAGGGGATTTCACGTTACCAAAACCAGAAGATTTTTTTCTCCCAACCGTAAATAAGTCATCCATTCATTCATTAGTCATAATAAATTAGGGTCTCTCTCCCTGGCTCACAAGCCAATAAAGGCAGCCATTACTAGCCTTCAAAACCACTCGATCGTTCACATTCACATTCCCTCCAATAATTTACCTTCAAAATTCTTAACTATTACCTCTTCTGATTGCTTCTCGGGATCCCCATTTTTTCGTTGTATCAAACTCTTCCTACTTCATTTGTTTGGTTTTTGTTTCATCTGGAGGTTTCTTTTCTGCAATGGCGTCTGCATGTGTGACCTTCCAAGCCAATACCCATTTACCAAACACAGAGAAAGGTGATATCTTTCATCAAGAGAATGGCTTCTTCGGTGAAAGAATCAAAAGGAGCTTCAATAGCAGCCCCTGTGTCGTTAAAGCTGCCCACAAGTGGGTCAAGCCTGGCGGTGTTTCTGCTGTTCTTACTTCAAAAAATTCCACCAAACAAACCCTGGTAAGATCAGTTCTGGAACGGAAAAAAAAAAGATTATTCTTTTGAATGATTGTAGAATTATGTTCTTTGTTTCCTTGGCTGCATTTTTATTTTTATTATGCACTTCAATTTCAGAATCAGACACTACAAGTGCCTTCTTTCCTTAAGAAAAAGGTTGGGGCTGACCCAAACAATGTTGTTTCCATCATACTTGGAGGAGGATCAGGGGCTCATCTTTTTCCTCTCACCAAACGAGCTGCAACCCCTGCTGTAAGCGCAACGATCTTACCCTTTTAATCTTGGCGGTACAACGTTAATTTTGTGTGCATTTTGCAGGTACCTGTTGGTGGATGCTACAGGCTCATAGATATTCCAATGAGTAACTGCATCAACAGTGGCATTAACAAGATATTTGTGCTGACACAGTTCAACTCTGCTTCTCTAAATCGTCACATTGCACGCACCTATTTTGGAAATGGCATCAGCTTTGGGGATGGCTTTGTGGAGGTATGTCACCACCCCTTAACATGGACATTGGGCGGCAACTCTACTAGCTTTTATTGATAGACAAGTAGAAGCCACTAGAGTTTGTTTCTATTCATGAGGACTAATCAAATTCAACTAAGTGCCAAACAGGTTTTGGCTGCTACTCAAACACCAGGAGAAGCTGGAAAGAATTGGTTCCAAGGAACTGCAGATGCTGTGAGGCAATTTACATGGGTGTTTGAGGTGGGGAACTGATTTTATTTGTCAATTGATTATATGCCCTCTCTTCTTTGTATTTTAATAGAATATTTTTTGTAGGATGCCAAGAACAGAAATGTTGAGAATGTATTGATCTTGGCCGGAGATCATCTATACCGAATGGATTACATGGATCTCGTGCAGGTATATATTCAGATTGTTATATCAGGTTCATAATTACTTCATATCATTTTCCAAACTTTTCTGATGTGTCTACAACAAATAAACAGAGTCATGTTGATAGAAATGCTGATATCACAGTTTCTTGCGCTGCCGTGGGAGAAAGGTATTTTGAGTCTTTTGCTGCTATTATAATACAAGTATTTTACTTAAATTTCACTCTAAAGTGAATAGAAGCAACTACTTTTTTTTCAAAATAAAAATTCCAAATTTGTTATTTTTTTTTCTGTTTAATTGCCATTTGCCTGCTTTCTGTTCAGCCGTGCATCAGATTATGGACTGGTCAAAGTAGATGACACAGGCCGAGTCATTCAATTTTCAGAAAAACCAAAGGATGATGATCTAAAAGCAATGGTAATGCACCTAACATGGCAAAGCTTTGCTAGTATTGACTTAAAACATACACAGATTATATGGGCATCACTTGCAATCTTAAACTTTCATTTGTATCTATGTTTGATTCTTTGCAGCATGTAGATACCTCTTTTCTTGGGTTGTCACCTCAAGATGCATCAATGTCACCATACGTTGCCTCTATGGGGGTCTATGTATTCAAAACAGATGTCTTACTCGATCTTCTGAAATGGAGATATCCTGCATCCAATGACTTCGGATCTGAAATCATTCCTGCAGCCGTGGAGGAATACAATGTCCATGTAAGAGAAATTCTACGAAATGTTTTTCTATCCATTCTACAAGGAACATTATCTACCATTTATCAGGAGCTAACAATGTAAAGTTGAATTTTTGCAGTCATACTTTTTTGGAGACTATTGGGAAGACATTGGAACAATAAAATCCTTTTTTGATGCTAACCTTGCTCTTACCAAAGAGGTGGGTTTGGCCAAGCCATTTTTCTCATTTTCTTATCCTCATTCTGCGATACAATGAGCCTGCTAGAATGACAAAATTTGTTTGTTGTAGTTCAGTTTATTAGAGCTAATATCTGCTTTGTGCTACTATCTTGCAGAATCCAAAGTTCGAATTTTATGATCCCAAGAAACCCATTTTCACATCTCCAGGATTCCTACCACCAACAAAGATTGAGAATTGCAAGGTACAATAGTCTATCTTATAGAATCTTAAGTATAAAAAACATCATCATAAGATCTCTCTCTCATTGTATTTGAGTTTTTCTTTGGCAGATTGTGGATGCAATTATCTCTCACGGATGTTTCCTTAGAGAATCTACAGTCCAACATTCCATTGTTGGTGAACGTTCGCGGTTGGATTATGGCGTTGAGCTTCAGGTAAGTTACCATAAATTCTTGACCAAGGACGGTCCAGTCCATGCAGCACAACACTCATTTTAAAACCATGTTTTACAGGACACTGTAATGATGGGAGCAGACTATTACCAAACAGAAGCCGAAATTGCTTCTTTGATGGCAGAAGGGAAAGTCCCAATTGGGATTGGAAGGAACACCAAAATTAGGAACTGCATTATTGACAAGAATGCAAAGATCGGGAAAGATGTCATCATTGCAAACAGAGAAGTAAGCATAGCTACCCTTTTGATCACTTAGCAGTTATTCCGGTCCAGTGTGTGTGTGTGTGTGTGCGCCTAACCGAACCAATGCATTGCTTTCTCTGTATAGGGAGTTGAAGAAGCAGATAGGTCAGCAGATGGGTTCTACATTCGATCAGGAATCACCGTTGTAATGGAAAAGGCAACAATACAAGATAGCACCGTCATATGAACAGAGTTTGGGGGATGGTAGTGCTGCTGTACATGTAAATAGAAGCTTCCCCTTTCCCCCACTCCCTACCATGTAAAATTAATAATAAAAGCAATGAATGAAAATCATGATGCATTCAAGTTAAGTAGTTTGATGAAATGTTTTTTTTTTTTTGTTTTTTACAAAAGGAAGCTCGACACATGAGAGTGTAGCATAAAACAAACAGATACAAAAGCAAATCTAAACACAAAAGTTAACAATCTTATGTCATCTCCAACATTGCTATCAACAACCAATAGAATCAATATCAGTCCACTCTTTATAGCTCAAAAATGTCCTGTTTTGTATGACATCAACATTTACTTTTTTATTGTTGAAAATTCTGTTATTGCGTTCTAACCAGACATTCCAAATAATTACAAAGAATCCAGTCAGCCATCTCTTCTGCTCCTCTTTTCTATTAGGCGTGTCATTCCAACTCTCAAACAAGCTTTTAATGCTTCTTGAGATAGCCCAAACTCTATGAAAATATCTCAACCAAACGTTTTACACAAGACACAAATAGTATCATGCTGGTGAATTATGCCTAATCTACTCAATCTTTCTTTAGTATTCACTCTACTCACTAAAACAAACCAACCAAACAACTCAATTTTAGGCGGAACCAACTCTTTTTAGATCGAACTTGTGAAGCTATAACTCGTAATCTCCTCCGAAAGAGTCTCCGATTGCAACACCTGCAAAAAAGAGTTAGTAGAAAAAATATCTTTATTATCAAATTTTCAAACAAGATTATCTTCTCTGTCAGCTGATAGTTTCACTGGTCTTAACCTATCATGAAGTTGGTGAACTAGTTCCAACTCTCATTGAAACAACTCTCTCCTCCAATGAAAATTCCAAATCCACTCTAATCCATCCCAAAACCCACAATCTCCTATCACAAATCCTTGTTGGTTTGAAACAGAAAAGAGCCTTGAAAAACTTGCTTTCAAAGGACCACTCTAGACCCAGTTATCTTTCCAAAATAGTGTCCTTCGTCCATTACCAACTTCCATTGCCAGCCCACTAATAATTTTTTCTTTTACCTGATGTGCTTTTATATTCAACTGACAGATGTCTTTCTAGGGGCCACTTTTTACCGGTAGAGTCTAACTAAAAAGCATAACCTTATGATTCAAATTATTACACGAACAGACAATCTTCTTCCATAACGGACAATCTTCCTTGAAAAACTGCCACCACTACTTAAACAGCAACACTGTGTTCCTGAGCACTGCATCCTCGACCCCCAACTCCTAGCCTTTTTAGGTGCTTGAACCACTTCCCACTTCTCTGTAAGGCAATCAACTTGTCAGTGACCGCCTTCGACATCTTGTATAGGCTAAGGTAATATACTAGCAGGCTATTCAACACCGATTTAATAAGAACTAGCTTGCCTGCTTTATTTAGAACCTTCGCTTTCCATAAGCTGAGCTTCTCTTCCACCTTATCTATGACTGGTTTCCAAGTCTTTACCAAATGCGGGTTCGCTCCTAGAGAAATTTCGAGATACCTAACAGGTAAAACAGCTTGCTTGTACTCTAGGAGGCCACACACCTGCTCCACCCACTCCTGTTCACAGTTAATTGAGATCAGATTCGACTTATCAAAATTGATGCTCAACCCGACATTAGCTCAAGACAGCGCAACAACTTCTTATAATTTACAATTGTCTCTGTCTCCGGAGAACAAAATAAGATAGAGTCATCCGTAAATTATAGATATGACAGTTCAATATGATCTCTCCCAACTAGTAAAGGAATAATACACACATTCCTTACAACTTCTCCCAACATCCTGCGTAGTACATCCACCATAAAAAAACAGAAGAAAAGACAAAAAATTTTATTGTCTTAGACCCCTCTGACATAGTGGCCGTACACACACTCCTTCACCCATATTCTATAACACAATATCCACATAGCTATGAAATGCTTTTTTATAATGAAAAGGCGATTAGTTCAATGGTTGAAACGTGAATGCTTCTCAATGGCCATAAAAATGCCTCGTGTCATGATGAGGGTAACTTGCACTAAAAAGATTGACACGTACTACTTTTGCCTTTGAATAAAACTTTGAAGAGTAATCTTGGCCCCTTAAATGGCGGTGATTGGAAGCGTGAGAGTGGAATATGCAAAATGCAATCAAGGCGAATATCAGAGGTGTTGAGCCTGTCGGAAAACGAGCACACTGCTAGTTGCTCATTCCTCAACGAGAGTGATGAGCGGAAACAACATGATTCAGCCTCAGCACTCCAACAATTTCTTGATCGCGTACCCGTTGGCTCTATATCCGGCATAACAGATTCACATGGTACTTTAGCTTCATATGCGTGTTCTGTTTGAAAGCAATACAATACCATGTATCCTTTACTTACGAATTATTATTAGTTTTGGAAGTGAAAGCTGAAAACACTCTAAAAGACGCGATTCATATGCTGTACGAAAAGGACGTGTTGGGTGCAGTCATTGTGGATGATCATGTATTACAATCAGAGGGCTGCTCTACCATGAGATTCTCTGATCGCTTCATCGGTTTCATTGATTTCCCAAGCATGGTTCTCTGGTGTCTCCGGGTAGCCTATTCACTCATTCATTCATTAGTACTAGAAAATATTTTTCTTTCGATAAATTTAATTCTAAAATTAACTAACCTATTATTTATACGGACATTTTTCGTAAGTACTTATTATTTTGGTGTATACGAATTGTAAATAATCATAAATAAACTTAATACTGTAAATAAAACACTAATCCCAACATATCTGCTCTCTTCGTCCCTCATACATAGAATGTCATAGGAATACGACAAGAAGATGATGGAAAATCCCACGCAAAAGGATATAAAGAGCGGTGGGTTTTTCTCCATCATTCTAGAGCAAATTCACGAGATTGGTCAAACCAAGATTGGCGAGTTGGCCAAGTCATTCCTATGGAAACCATATTTCCCAGTGCGCATGGATGACTCCGTTATGCACGCGCTGCTGCTTCTTTCGAAACATCGCCTCCATGTTTTACCAGTCATTCAGCAAAAGCATTTTGATCCTACACTCATCGCTCTTGTTACACAGGTATGTATCTATCTCCCTACTTTTGTGCTGTGAATTTTGTTTTAAGATACTTATGGTTGATGATGAAGGGCATATTTGGCTTTGTGCTAGAATGCTCTAGTCCAATTTCTTCTTCAATCGAATGGACTAGAGTGGTTCGATAGCATTGCAGATAACAAGTTTTCAGATTTGCGGTACTCTCACAGTCCTTACACGCATATATGCTTCTTTAAGTGAAATGGATTGGTCCATCATGTTGTATGTTGCTATTTTGGTCCACAGAGTTGAAGATCAAGAACCTCCTATTTGTGTATATGGGAACCAAACTGTTGCAGATGCTTTCAAGTTGCTATGGGAGAACCATAATACTTGTGCAGTTGCAGTTGTAGATCAACAAACTAAGAAGATTATGGGTAATGTGAGGAACAGTGACGTTTATCATCTCCTGAAGAGTGATGAAATCCTCAAAAATAGAACGTGAGTACAAAACTTGTCCTGTTTCTTTTTCTTACTTTCTCAACGTGAAAAAACGCGGGCTTGTGCGCTGTTGTATGACAGGATTTTAACTTTGAAAGAATTCATTCACATGGAGAGTGAAGCAAGAATGGAACCAGCAGTAACCAACAGGGAAAACGAAACAATGAAGCAAATAATGGAGCACATGATTGAGAGGAACAGCAGTTTCAGCTTTCTCGTGAATGAGAAGGAACAAGTCGCAGGTTTAGTGACGCTGAGAGACATTATTTTGCAGTTTGCACCACCGTGCGTGGATTCTAGCATTGGTGGAGGTGGTTTCTTCGAATTGGCGTTGGAACAGAGTGGTTGTTGTGTGAAAAATGGAACTATTGTTCCCAATTCAAGTAATACTAATTGACGAGGCAATATGCCAATAATGCCCCCACTTGCCTCCCTCGCCAAACGGAACCTTTTTTTATTGTAACTTCTTACCACATTATTTTAAGGCCAAGTTCATCCATTACTTACTTTTTGTCCTCCTTTCTACCATTAAATTATTCAAAAATGTTTGGTAGCAAAAAATAATTAATCAAAAACATTTAAAATTTATTTATTTAATATTAAATAAAGTAAATTTTGACTTTTTTTTAGCAATATCGTAAATTATTATTATTAGTTTATTATTCGTAGGGTCACACTCACACACTGTTTATAAAACAAAAATTAGTTATTTAATCAATCATAGTGTATTTTTATATTTTTATATATATACAAATCTGATATAAGTTAGTCACTCATCTCATATGTTACCTGTGCGTCGAATCACTTTTTTAATTCCAGTAAATACTTTTGTAGATGCACACTCATCTAATGCTCAATCAAAAATTCAAATCACTCTAGTTGCATTATCAATCCTGATTCATTGTATCGTGCTTTTTTCACTTCTCATCACGTTGAATTTTCTTCATCGTATCTTATTATCTTCTCTTCTCAATGTATTATGAATCATCATCGAGTCTCATCAAGAGTGTGATTCTCTTCATTTGAGCCGTTCTATTTTTTTGATAATATCATAATTTCAATTTTCATTCTCTGTTTTTCTTTTTAAATTTATTTTTTCTGTTTTTATTGTGTTTTTTATTCTATTTTGATAGTAGAGTTTTGATTTTTTTTTAATTATGCAATTTGGCTAAAATTGTAGTGCAAGGCTATGTAAAAGAAGGGATCTATTGTTAAAATTGATTCTTGTAACACCCTACTCTATAGAACTTTACACCTAAGATGTAAACTGAAAGTGACAAAGTGCTACGACTTCTAAAAGTATATATATATATATATAGGAGCCTTTGAAGGAAAGCTAAAGTAAAAGCGTTAAACCGAGAAGCGCAGTACTCACAGTACTCACGTAAACGTTAATGTAACTGAAGCAAGCTAAGAGTAAACTAAGCATGAATATATATAAGAGAGTTTCAAGATACAAATAACAAGGCTTCTGACTCCGCTTGCGAAGTTGAAACCGGACAGAGCATATAAACATATATACATATAGAACTTGTTTATAGAACCTGTTTTTCCGAATCAACCTCTAAGATGGATAAAACATAATATATACAAAGGAGATTTAAAGTATCTATATATACATCAAAACAAAAATAAAATTCCAAAACACAAAGATCTTCGCTTTCAGAAGCTCCCAGTATGCCTCAACGAGGTGTCTCACGTCCTGCATCTAAAAATCACAAAATATGTATGGGTTAAGAACCAGAAGTCCAAGCATGGTAATGGTACTCACATAATTAACATATAATGTCTCAGAAAAGGCACAGGCAATCTTAGAACTTCCGACAATAGATTCAAATTTAAAACTAACATTTGAAACCATAAACAGGGTGAGGTATCTAAGGATTCTAGATTCCATCTCAATTTCTAACTTAACCCCTAAGTTCATCACCTTTCTTCCAATCCTCCGAAACACCGATGCACAGACAAACAATGCATACAAAGAAAATACAAGTAGTTTATAGTTACAGCAAACAGAACATATAGCAGTTAAGCATGAATATCAATTACGCAAATCCAAGAATGCAAAACCAAACAAGTCACTCAAATGCATATGATGCTTGCCTTCCCTACTGGCCGTGAGCTCATGTGTCGGTTACTTTGCCAGAATCCGACACATCCAGTAGATAACCCGGATATTATCCTCTTGAAAATTGGTGGGTGGTACACCACCACGAACCCCACCTGGCTGGCGGTACACCACCACAAATCCCACCATTGGGAGCGGTACACCACCACGAATCTCGCAAGATCTTCAGTTGGAAAAACATCGGCGGTAAATCACCACGAACCCACAAAACATTTTCTTTTAAAAATATACATGGGCGGTAAACCACCACGAACCCCACAAAACATTGTCATATCAAGTTCGTTATCAGTACAATCTAGTGTTTCAACACTTCTTATTCATAATTCACCACTTCTCAAACTTTCTTCATCTCTAAGTTTCCACTCCCCTTACATTTTTCTCACCACGCAACATACAACTAAGGTTTAGGGGTTAAAAGAATAAAAATAAGGATTTCAAAACATAAAATTCACTTTGTTGAAAACAGAGGTCACGTGTACGCGTGGGTGCGTTTTTCCTTGCTCGCATATGCGAGACACCAAACCCAAAGGGAATGGCCGCATCGCATGCGAGGCTCGCGTACACGAGTTATGCAGGGTGGCCAAAATGGTAAATGCTGCAGAATTTTAGTTTTACACATCAAACTTCCGACGCGCATAACTTTTTCTTTTTAAAATATTTTTCATCCGTTCTTTGAACGATATAAACCTTTTAGATTAAATTTTCTTTCTAGACAAGTGTGATAAAAATTGGAGGTACGGAGGTCAAGTTATGCTCTATCAAAGTTGGTAAAAAATTCAGAGTTTTCATTAGAAATACTAAACCTCAATTTTTAAAACACCTCTATTTCAACCTTTTCAAAGCTTACCATAACCCCATCAAGCCAACTCCAATCATTCCTCAATACACCATTTTATTCCATACTACACCAATTTCACAATTTCAATCATTTCTACACAATAAGTCATATCCAAAGCATCTTTATACAAAGTTATCAACAACATGCATATACACTTCATCATTCTCCATAAAATTGCATTATTTCTCCAACAACACCCTTAATTAGCTAAGCCTCATAAATACCAACCAAATCCAAATCATAAATAACATCAACATTTCAATAACATCATCATTACCACTTACCAATTTCAAGCATCAACAACACAAATAATTCAATCTTATCTTGCGGTCAACTAACCTAAATTTTCACGACACATTACATTTTAGTTACAAGAAATCAAAACCATACATTGGCCAATTTATCCCTATTCTCTAATGCTCGAAACACCACAAATTATCGTCGTTTTGCAAATACCCAAAGCTCCAAACCTCTTTCAAACAGAAATTCAACAACAATTGTCTGACCTCAAGCTTTTAACATCGTCAATTGACCACCAATTTCATTAATTTACCTCCATAACATATAATTCAATCTAATATCACATATATATCATTAAATCAACACTCCATATTATATATGAATAATTTCAAAAGGGTTAGAGGTTTCTTATCTTACCAACGGAAGCTAGGGACAGAACCAGTAAATCTACAAAGCTAATTTGCTCTTAAACACCAAAATTTAACAAATTCTCAAACCAAAGCTCAACAACTTTTGAAATTGAGATGAGAAAATCTGGGTGAGAAAACTCAAGTTTTTTTTACCAAATTGTTATAGAGGATTTCGATACAAACGTGTGGCCACTAACGACTCGTCAATTAGAACTTCAGATAGAAAGATATATGAATTTGAATGTGTGGTTAGGGTTTGGAGTCTTTTCTCCCCCATTTCCTTGTATTTAGTGTATGTGTGCTTGAATGGAGAGAGGAAATGACTGAGGCTATAAGTGAGGGTGAGTTTGCGTTGGGCCTTGGGCCCAAAGTGGGTCTGGTCTAATCGGTTCAGCCTGACGGTCTAATTTTAGGCCAAAAAAATTAAAATTAGTGTTAAAATTTGTATTTTAATTATTTTTACTTTTCTAAACTATAAAATTTAATTTTTTAATTTTTCGAATAATAATTAATTTATTAGTTAATTATTCATTAATTACTCGGTGTTTACATTAAGATTGCAAAAGAAATGTTACTATCTAAGAAAATATTACCATTCAAAAAATTTTAAAAAAATTTAAAATTTAAGTTTACCATCGAATTCACTAGGGGATTAATCCAACGGTAACAAGCTCAATTTTGCTAAATGAAAATTTATATCTGCAGCTAAATTCGCTGGTAGTTAGCGACAAACAAAAAAATTTGTCGGTAAATAATTATCGGTGAGGTTTATATCATCGAATTTATTCTGCCACTAAATCGATGGTAAACATATGACTGTCAGATATTTTTGGTAAATCCGTCGATAAATCTAACGGCATTCGACAAATTTCTTATCGTTGTCCAACATTTTCCTATTGATTTTCATTTACATAATTTACATTATTTGTAGACATTTTTATTCATTGCATTGTGTTTTTAAAGTTTCTTTGCAATATTGTTTATGCAAAAAATCATTTACCAAGGATAAGATTGAGATTACATCAAATTATATTTTATACAAACTTTTTTCTTTTAATATTCAAGTGAAATTTGTAAAGTTGAATGACAAAAAACATATATTATAATATTATTGTATAATAATTGAATTTTCAAATTTGATTTTAGTTTTGGAATTATTGATTATACTATATATTTATAGAATTCTCTAGAATTTTTATCTTGTTTCATAAAAATAAATATTTAGATATTATGATGAAGAATTCTAGAAAATAAGTAAATAAATTAAGTAACTAGAAAGATCTAGGAAGATAATATCTAGAAATATCTATAATATCCAAGAACTAGAATTATCTAAAAATTGTAATGAACCCAACTTGTGAAGCCTATAAATAGGCATCATTAAACTCATTGTAATTAACTAACAAACACAAATTATACTAGTCTTTATACTCTCTCCTTAATCCAACAATAATATAACTATCAATGTTTTCAAACTATTCATCCAAACTACTTATTCATCAAAACTATCCTTGCTACAATATTCAAATCCATAATACACTAAACCAACATCAAACTATTTCATAAAACTAACAGTGGCATCAGAGCTACGTTCGGTCATCTACTGGACATAAAATCTTTCTTCCTAACCTATCAACTATACATATCTATCAGATTATAATCCACTAAAAAAAATTATCTTTAACCATGAAAATTTCAACTATAAATATTCCGTTTTCATATTGTCAGAAGATAATTATGAAGACTGAAATTCTCAAATGAAAACCTTTCTATAAGTATAAGACTTGTGGGATATTGTCCACGAGGGTTCATCATGCCAGAGAATCAATCACACTTTCGCTACAGAAAAGAAGAAGTTGAAGGAAGAGCAACAAAAAAATTATATTGCTCTATGCTTCCTCTAACAAGCTATAATGAAAAAAATCTTCCCAAGGATAAGAGAAATATCGTCAGCTAAGAAAGTGTGAAAAAACTTGGAGCAAGTGTCCAGAGGTGACACAAAAGTACGCACAATCCTCCTTCAATCTCTAAGGAAGAAATCTGCAAATATGAAAATGAAAGATTTTGAGAAAATAAAAAATTACGATACAAGATTAATGAGCTTAGTAACTGAAATGAAAGCTTATGGGGAGAATTTGCCCGATGAAAAGATAATGAAAAAATTACTTATTGGTTTGCCTTCCAAATTTGATCATAAAGTGTCTACAATTGAAGAAACTAAGAATTTATCAACGCTAATAATATCAGAGTTAATAAGCTCATTACACACTTTTGAATAAAGACTGGCAAGTCAAGATGATGAAGATTCAATAGAAAATAAATTTCAGTCTAAGATAAATATAAAATCTCATAATCTAAATAAAATCGGAGAAAAAAAATTCTAGAAGTTCAGCCATTTCAAAAAAATAGAAAATAAAACTGATTATAGAAAACATATTGTCTATGTGGTATATGCAAGAAGACCAACCACCTAGAAAAAGGTTATTTGCATTGTGGAAAATCACAATGCCGTAATTGTAAAAGGTTTGGGTATATGAAGAAAGACTGTAGGATGAAGATCAATCATTGCGCAAACTTCTCTAAAGAAAAAGAGGGAGAAGAGTGTCTCTTCTATGCATCATCTCAAGAAGAGTGCAAGAAGAAAGATGACATATGGTATTTTTGATAGTGGTTGCAGTAATCACATGACAGGTGAGTAAAACCTATTTACTGACATCAATAAATCTGTTCGATCTGGCATCAGACTTGGAGACAGAACGATTGGTGCACGGAATTATGATTCACACTTTTCACAACTCCGGTGCCACTAACCAGCAAGTGCACTGGGTCGTCCAAGTAATACCTTACGTGAGTAAGGGTCGATCCCACGGAGATTGTCTGCTTGAAGCAAGCTATGGTTATCTTGTAACTCTTAGTCAGGAGATTAATGATAAAAATGATTTTGTTTCAGAAGACTAAATAACATGAAATAAAAAGTACTTGTGATTCAGTAATGAGGAACAGGTTGAGGTTTTGGAGATGCTCTGTCTTCTGAATCTCTACTTTCCTACTGTTGTCTTCTTCATGCACGCAAGACTCCTTCCATGGCAAGCTGTATGTAGGTGGATCACCGTTGTCAATGGCTACCATCCATCCTCTTAGTGAAAATGGTCCCCTACGGTTTCCCGCATGGCTAATCATATGTCGGTTCTTACTCGTGCTGGAATAGGATCCATTGATCCTTTTGCACATTGTCACTGCACCCGGCATTTATGAGTTTGAAGCTCATCACAGTCACCCCTTCCCAGATCCTACTCGGAATACCACAGACAAGGTTTAGACTTTCCGGATCTCAAGAGTGCTGCCAATTGATTCTAGCTTATACCAAGGAGATTCTGGTTTCACGGATTTGAACATTCTGTTCTCAGGAGAATCAACCAAACTCGTGAACCAGGAACCCAAGAGATACACACTCAATCTAAGATAGAACGGAATTCGTTGTCAGGCACGCGTTCATAAGTTGAGAATGGTAATGAGTGTCACGGATCATCACATTCATCATGTTGAAGTGCGAATGAATATATTAGAATGAAAACAAGCGTGATTGAATAGAAAACAGAAGTAATTGCATTAGCCCATCGAGACACAGTAGAGCTCCTCACCCCAACCATGGAGTTTAGAGACTCATGTTGTAGAAGATACAAAGACAGATGTAAAATGTTATGAGGTGCTGAAAACAATCTCTAAAAGTAGTTTTTATACTAAACTAATAACCTAGGTTTACAGAAAATGGATAAACTAAGATAGATAGTGCAGAAATCCACTTCTAGAGTCCACTTGGTACGTGCTTGGGCTGAGCATTGAAGCTTCCATGTGTAGAGAATTTTCTTGGAGTTAAACGCCAGGTAACTGCCTGTTTCTGGCGTTTAACTCCAGTTTTTATGCCAGTTCTGGCGTTAAAATCTAGTTTGCGTGATCTCATATCGGGTAAAGTATGAACTATTATATATTGCTGGAAAGTCCTGAATGTCTACTTTCCAACGCAATTGGGAGCGCTCCAATTGGGTTTCTGTAGCTCCAGAAAATCCATTTCGAGTGCAGGGAGGTCAGAATCCAACAACTCCTGCAGTCCTTTTTCACCCTCTGAATCAGATTTTTGCTTAGGTCCCTCAATTTCAGCCAGAAAATACCTGAAATCACAGAAAAACACACAAACTCAAAGTAAAGTCCAGAAATGTGAATTTTGCATAAAAACTAATGAAAACATAATAAAAAGTGAATAAAATATACTAAAAACTACCTAAAAACAATGCCAAAAAGCGTATAAATTATCCTCTCATCACAACAACAAATTTAAATTGTTGCTGGTCCCCAAGCAACTGAAAACAAAATAGGATAAAAAGAAGAGAATATACTATAAATCCCATAATATCAATGAAGCTTAGTTCTAATTAGATGAGCGGGGCTTGTAGCTTTTTGCTTCTGAACAGGTTTGGTATCTCACTTTTTCCTTTGAAGTTCAGAATGATTGGCATCTATAAGAACTCAGAATTAAAATAGTGTTATTGATTCTCTTAGTTTAGTATGTTGATTCTTGAACACAGCTACTTTATGAGTCTTGGCCGTGGCCCTAAGCACTTTATTTTCCAGTATTACCACTGGTTACATAAATGCCACAGACACAAAACTGGGTGAACCTTTTCAGATTGTGACTTAGCTTTGCTAAAGTCCCAAGTTAGAGGTGTCCAGAGTTCTTAAGCACACTCTTTTTGCTTTGGATCACGACTTTAACCACTCAGTCTCAAGCTTTTCACTTGTACCTTCATGCCACAAGCACATGGTTAGGGACAGCTTGATTTAGCCGCTTAGGCCTGGATTTTATTTCCTTGGGCCCTCCTATCCATTAATGCTCAAAGCCTTGGATCCTTTTTACCCTTGCCTTTTGGTTTTAAGGGCTATTGGCTTTTTTTGCTTACTTTTTCTTTTTCTTTTTTTCTTTTAATTTTCGCCACTCCCTTTTTTTTCGTAAGCTTTGTTATTCACTTTTTTTTCTTGCTTCAAGAATCAATTTTATGATTTTTCAGATTATCAATAACATTTCTCTTTTTCATCATTCTTTTAAGAGCCAACAAATTTAACATTCATAATCACCACTATAAAAAATATGCACCGTTCAAGCATTCATTCAGAAAATAAAAGTATTGCCACCACATCAATATAATTAAACTAATTTCAAGATAAAAATTGAAATTTATGTACTTCTTGTTGTTTTGTAATTAGGAACATTTTTCATTTAAGAAAGGTGAAGGATTTATGGGACATTCATAACTTTAAGGCATAGACACTAGACACTAATGATTATGTAGTAAAGACACAAAACATAGTCAAACATAAAGCTCAAAACTGAAAACAGAAAAACAAATAGACAAGGAGATTAAGGAACGGGTCCACCTTAGTGAGGGTGGCGTCTTCTTCCTCTTGAAGAACCAATGGTGCTCTTGAGCTCCTCTGCGTCTCTTCCTTGCCTTTCTTGCTCCTCCCTCATGGCTCTTTGATCTGCAGTCAAATGCTCTACCACTCGACTATAGGGGTGGAAGCAACTGCCTTCCTTTTTCTCTTTCTAGAGGTTTCTCCGGCCTTAGGTGCCATAAATGGTTATGGAAAAATAGAAAGTAACACTTTTTTCCACACCAAACTTAAAAGGTTTGCTCGTCCTCGAGCAAAAGAAGAAAGAAGGGAGTAGAAGGAGAAGTGGAGGAGATAGAGGTTTGTGAATGGGTGGGTTTGGGAGGTGAATGGTTTAAATTTGAATGGTGAGGTAGGTGGGGATCCTGGGGAAGAGAGAATGAGGTGATTGGTGAAGGGTATTTAGGGAAGAGTGTTATGAAAAGGTGTGAGGGAGAGAGAGAATGAGTTGAGGTTGGTGGGGATCCTGTAGGGTCCACAGATCCTGAGGGGTCAAGGGCTTCTCATCCCTGCTCCATTTAGGCATGCAAAACGCCCTTAGAGTGCAATTCTAGCGTTAAACGCCAGGTTGCAGCCTGTTTCTAGCATTTAACGCCAACTTTTCTTCCCTTTCTGGCGTTTAACGCCAACTGAGTGCTCTGTTCTGGCGTTAAATGCCAGCTTTTTGATTATTTCTGGCGTTAAACGCCTGGAATGGTGCCAGACTGGGCGTTTAACGCCCATTCTACTACTCTTACTAGCGTTTAAATGCTAGTAAGTCTGTCTTCCACGGTGTGCTATTTTTTATGCTGGTTTTGATTCTGCTTTAATTCTGCAGCTATTTTTATGACTCCACAAGATCATCAACCTAAAGAAAACATAAAATAAAAATGGAAAATAAAATGAAAAAGTAATTAACATAGATAATTAAGATTGTGTTGCCTCCTAATAAGCGCTTCTTTACTGTCAATAGCTTTATAGTTTGCAATGTCTGCAAACCACGGAGCTTCCTGAATGGCAAACAATTGCTCATCTGGGAAGGTTTCAGAGATCTCAGTAGGAGGGAAGGACGCTCCTGCTACTGGTTCTATCCGGGACAGGTGATCAGCTACTTGGTTCTCTGTCCCTTTTCTGTCTCTTATTTTTATATCAAACTCTTGCAGAAGCAACACCCATCTTATGAGCCTGGGTTTTGAATCCTACTTTGTGAGTGGATATTTAAGAGTAGTATGGTCAGTGTACACAATCACTTTTGATCCTACTAAATAGGATATGAACTTGTCAATGGCGTAGACCACTGCGAGCAACTCCTTTTCTGTGGTTGTGTAATTCTTCTGTGCGTCCTTTAAAACACGACTGGCATAATAAATGACGTGCAGAAGCTTGTCCCGCCTCTGTCCCAATATTGCGCCAATGGCATGGTCATTGGCATCACACATTAGTTCAAATGGTAATGTCCAGTCTGGTGCAAAAATGACTGGTGCTGTGACCAGCTTAGCTTTTAGTGTCTCAAATGCCTGTAGACACTTTGTGTCAAAGACAAATGGCGTGTCAGCAGCTAGCAGATTACTTAGAGGTTTCACAATTTTTGAAAAATCCTTTATAAACCTCCTATAGAATTCGGCATGCCCCAAAAAGCTTCTGATTGCCTTAACATTGGCAGGTGGTGGTAATTTTTCAATTACTTCTACCTTAGCTTGATCCACCTTTATTCCCTTGTTCGAAATTTTGTGCCCAAGAACAATTCCTTCAGTCACCATAAAGTGACATTTCTCCCAGTTTAAAACCAGGTTAGTCTCTTGGCACCTTTTCAGAACAAGTGCTAGATGGTCAAGACAGGAGCTAAATGAGTCTCCAAATACTGACAAGTCATCCATGAAGACTTCCAGAAATTTTTCTACCATATCAGAGAAGATAGAGAGCATGCACCTCTGAAAGGTTGCAGGTGCATTGCACAAACCAAAAGGCATCTTTCTGTAGGCAAATACTCTAGATGGACATGTGAATGCTATTTTCTCTTGATCCTGAGGATCTACTGCAATTTGGTTATAGCCCGAATAGCCATCCAAAAAGCAGTAATAGTCATGACCTGCTAGTCTTTCTAGCATATGGTCTATGAATGGTAAAGGAAAATGATCATTTCTGGTGGCTGTATTGATCCTTCTGTAGTCAATACACATATGCCACCCTATAACTGTTCTTGTAGAAACCAGTTCAATCTTTTCATTATGAACCACTGTCATGCCTCCCTTTTTGGGTACAACATGGACAGGGCTCACACAGCGGCTATCAGAGATAGGAAAATAATCCCAGCCTCTAGTAATTTAGTAACCTCTTTCTGCACCACCTCCTTCATGGCTGGATTCAGCCGCCTTTGTGGTTGGACCACTGGCTTAGCATCATCCTCCAATAGGATCTTGTGCATACATCTGGCTAGGCTAATTCCCTTAAGGTCACTTATGGACCACCCAAGAGCTGTCTTGTGTGTCCTTAGCACCTGAAGTAGTACTTTCTCTTCCTGTGGCTCCAAGGCAGAGCTTATGATCACAGGAAAAGTGTCATCCTCTCCCAGAAATGCATATTTCAGGGATGGTGGTAGTGGTTTGAGCTCAGGTTTAGGAGGCTTATCCTCTTCCTGAGGAGTTTTCAGAGGCTTTTCTGTTTCCTCTGGTTCCTCCAGATCAGGCTGAACATCTTTAAAGATGTCCTCTAGCTCTGATTCGAGACTCTCAGCCATATTGATCTCCTCTACGAAGGAGTCAATAATATCAAGGCTCATGCAGTCTTTTGAGGTGTCTGGATGCTGCATAGCTTTGACAACATTCAACTTAAACTCATCCTCATTGACTCTCAAGGTTAATTCCAATTTTTGAACGTCAAAAAGAGTTCGTCCACTTGCTAGGAAAGGTCTTCCTAGAATGAGAATTGCACTTTTGTTCTCCTCCATTCCAGCCCTACAAAGTCAGTGGGAAAGGCAAATGGTCCAACTTTGACAATCATGTCCTCAATTATGCCTGATGGATATTTAATGGAGCCATCAACAAGTTGAAGACAGATCCGGGTTGGTTTGACCTCTTCAATCAAGCCAAGCTTTCTGATAGTGGATGTAGGGATTAGGTTGATACTTGCCCCAAGATCACATAGAGTTGTCCTTGTACAAGTACCCTCTATTGTGCATAGTATCATAAAGCTTCCAAGATCTTTAAGCTTCTCTGGTAAGCTCTTTAGAATGACTGCACTGCATTCTTCAGTGAGGAAGACTTTTTCAGTTTCCCTCCAATCCTTCTTATGACTTAAGATCTCTTTCATTAACATAGCATAAGAGGGTATTTGCTCAAGTGCCTTGATAAACCACTATTTCATGGTTTATATTGTATTTAATTGAGTGGTTTTATCAAGCTTTTCACCCACTTATTCATAGGATTTGCATGATTTTACAACTCCTTCCTAGTTTAGTTCTATGATTGAAAACATGCTTCTTTGGTCTTAATTTAGCTAATCTTAATCCTCTCCTATTACCATTCGATGCCTTGATTTGTGTGTTAAGTGTTTCAGGCTTCAAAGGGCAGGAATGGCTTAGAGAATGAAGAGGAAGCGTGCAAAAATGGAAGGAGCACAAGGAATTGAGGAGATGACCAACAAGAAGTGACGCGGTCGCATGGCTCACACGACCACGCGAAATGGAAGAAATCAGAGTGACGCGTTCGCATGCCTGACGCGACCGCGTGGATTGGAAACTGCACGAACGACGCGAATGCGTGGACGACGCGCACGCGTGGTACAAAAAACGCTGAGTGACGCGATCGCGTGGATGACGCGGACGCGTGACATGCGCGATCTGCAGAATTACAAAAGTCACTGGCAGAGATTCTGGGCCGCATTTCAACCCAGTTTTTGGCCCAGAAACATAGATTAAAGTCAGGGAACATGCAGAGACTCAACATGCTTTTCATAATTCAATTTTAGGTTTTAGATGTAGTTTTAAGAGAGAGAGGTTCTCTCCTCTCTCTTAGGATTAGGATTAGGATTTTTAGAACTTATGAATATTTTTATCTCATCTTTTTATCAGGTTTAATATCTTTTTATTTCGACTTCTCTTAATTGTTGATTATTGATGTTGCTTATTTGGCTTATGACTCTTCATATTTGGATTGATTTTATTTTATTAATGCAATTGAGGTATTTCAGACTTATATGTTACTAATGCTTGGGCTCTATTCAAATTATTTTCATTCAAGTTGATTTTATTCCCTTTTGGCTTGTGTTGATTAATTGGTAACTCTTGAGTTATCAAACTCATTGTTGACTGAAAATTGGAATTCTTCGAGAATTAATTCGAGTTCCAATAACTCTAGCCTTTCCCAAGGAAAGACTAGGACCTGAGGAATCAAAATTAATTCATCCACTTGACTTACCTTCATAGTTAGAGGTTGACTTAGTGGGAGAAAAATCCAATTCTCATCACAATTGATAAGGATAACCGGGATAGGACTTTCAGTTCTCATACCTTGCCAAGAGCTTTATTAGTTATTATTTTAACGACTTGTTATTTTGTATTACTTGTTCAACCCTTTTGAAAACCCCAAAAATATACTTTTTCATAACCAATAATAAGAACATACCTCCCTGCAATTCCTTGAGAAGACGACCCGAGGTTTAAATACTTCGGTTATCAATTTATTTAGGGGTTTGTTACTTGTGACAACCAAAATATTTGTAAGAAAGGTTGATTGCTTGGTTTAGAAATTATACTTGCAATGAGAGTTTATTATAACTTCTAAACCATCAATCTTCAGTTCTTCAAAATGGCGCCGTTGCCGGGGAATTGCAAACGTGTGCCTTATTAGTGGTTATTGTAAATATTTTTCAAAATTTTTTTTCAAAAAATTATATCTTTTTCAAAATACTTTCTTTTTGTTAGTTTCTATTTTTATTTTCTCTCAATACTATGAACTCTCACCCCTTTGGCTATGAGTTTGGTTATAACTATGTTGCAGGAAGAGGAAGCTATAACAGGAATATGCATCAAGGTCAAAGCAATCAAAGATGGACGGAGCCAATAGGATCTGATCAACCCTTTAGGCAACAACACCCTCCTAGATATCACAGACAAAGACCACTCTACAATGTATACCAAAATGATAGATATCCTCAACATGACTTTGAACTACCACACTCACAAGTCCCTTTCCGCCACTCACCTCCATATGACCCTAACCCATATCCACCATACCAACCACCCTATGAACCGTATGAACCATATGTAGAACCACCTCGATTCCACCCCAATTACTCCCAAGAACCACCACTGCCAATTTTTGGATCGACCCTAGAATCACAGGCTCGCCTCAAGGAATCAGTAGATCAATTTCATGCAACCCTTCATCAACTGGAGCAAGCGATAAATCAATTAGCTTCCTGACGTTTGGACACTCAAGGAACCCCCATGGTTTCATGTGGACAATCTAATGAAGAACGTAGCATGAAGGAGACATTAGAAACTCCGGTGGACAGTAAGGAGCATGAATTTATATTGGAACAAGTGGAGGAAGCCGGAATTATTGAAGAGGAAGAGGAAGCAGTGGTTGAAGACTTAGGAGATGCTGAACCTCCATGGGAAACTCAAGTTATAGAGCCTCCTTCAAAAACGTTTGAAACTGATGTTGAGGAGGGTGTACAACCTCCAAAGCATATCATGGTTGAAGACTTTGAAGGAGACGATCAAGAGATGGATTCAATCATTAATGAATTCTTATCTACATTTGAATCCTCTCCCATTGGACTTGACATGGAGATTAAAGAAGTAGAAGCACAACCTCCCATGCCCTTGGTGAACAATGAAGAAGAGATTGAATTGGAAGAAATCCACCAAGAGGAAGAGGTTGAAATTGAAGAAGCTTGCAAAGAGGTGGAAGATGTCAAAGAAGAGCACAAGGGAGTGGAGCTTGCACATTCATTAGAAACACCTCCCCCTAAGTTGCCATCATCCTTCACAACATTCAAGTGGGTAAAATTCATATCCCTTAGCTTTCTAATTCCACTTGAATACGGGCTACTGGAGACTGATGGTCAACTTAGAGCTCTTTGTGGCATTAAGAGTAAGAGGAAGATGGTCAATGGTAAGAATTATCCTGAAAAGTTCATTATGGTTGGAAGCTCAAAGTTTAAACACAAAGGTTGGTGTAAAGCTCAATTGAATGGGTCTAGGAAGTTGTTTGGCCGCTTCAGTGAGAATTCAGACTGCTTGCCACCCAGATGGAACAATATTGCTCAACAAGAAGACGGGTGCAAAAGCAAGATTTGGGACCCCGAAATTCAATCTAGAAATCAACACTCTTGGGGCCTTGTCACTTGCTTTAACTTAATTGAAGGCTTTCTGCGCCTAGTTTGGGACCCCGGAGGCTACTGGAACTCCAAACATTAGTGGAGATTTCTGGATGAGTTCAAGCACAAGCCGCCATAACAGGAAGCTCCTCAAATGTCCAACTTAAGGACTTTAACTAAAAGTGCTAGGTGGGAGACAACCCACCATGGTATTATCGTTCCTCTTTCAGTTTTAATTCTAGTCTGTTTTGTTTGTTTTTGAGTTTTGATTGAACCTGGAATCATGCATACTTGTATAGCATTCATATTAAGCATTGCATTCTGCATATTGAATTATAAAAAAAAATATTTCGCACGCAATGCGACAGCATTGCTGACGCGTCCGCGTTGCAGGTGCATTAGGGAGAAAAGAAAAGTGAACAGAGAGTCACGCGAGAGCGTGGCTGGAGGCGTGCCTTTGGAACAAATCATCCCATGTGACCGCGTCGATGACGCGTCCGCGTCATGTGGGAAAAATGTCTCCCACGCGTCCGCATCACCCACGCGAACGCATGCCCTGTAAATCGACGTAAAAATGGTGTATGGCCGAAAGTTGAGCTGGATCGTGGCTGGACTCGTGCTAGAAGCACATGCCTTACCACGCGGACGCATGGCTGACGCGTCCGCGTCAGATCCTTATAATGGCCACTCACGCAATCGTGTCGACCACGCGACCGCGTCACCCTGGAATTTGGCAATAATGAATTTTGAACAGAGAGTTGTGCGAACGCGAGGCTACCCTCGCGCCAGTAGCACAAAATGCGTCACGCGTCCGCGTGACCAACGCAACCGCGTCGATTAATTTAAGCGCAAGTCGCGCGACCGCGTCCCCACGCGTTTGCGTCGCTTGCACCGCACAACTTATCCAGAGCAGCCAAAAATCTTATCTTTTCTTCCCTATATCTAATTCTTTTCTTCCCTTCTTATTTCTTTTCTTCTTCCTTCTCTTACTTTCTTCTTCTCATCCCTTTTCACTTCTATTTAAATTATTTGCATAATTTCATTCATTGCATTATTTTCATTGGTGTTATAAATTTATTTATTTTGCTTGTGGGTTATTTAAAGAATTGTTTGACAATTATATAACCTTTTTTAAAAAAAAAGGGCTGCTTGCATGTTCAATTTAATACTTTCAATAACTTATTTACCATGCATGCTATGTGATTGTGAAAAAGCCCGTATGGCATCATGCACTTTTCTACATTATTCTATTCTACTATTCAATGCTTGCTTTTCATAAATTTCCTTTAGTATTTTATTAATTAAATATAATTGTCAATACAAACGTTATTGTTAGTTTCTCACGACTAATAATACATTAAGGCTTTTAATGCTTGATTTACGCTACTCATGCCTTTGCCAGCATGCCAATAAACATCTTACATTTAATTGCCTCAAATTATCATGCTATGCTTCCATTGATGTCCTAATTTCATGGAATCGCGACCATGTGTTAACGACATTCTTCTTTATTTTGGCATGATCATTACTCGTACTGCTTTCTCCCTTGCTCTATCTCTTTGACTTCATGTCCCTTTCCTTTCTCCCTTTTTCAGGATGGCCACCAAAAAAGGGTAAGGAGAAAGCCTCTAACAAGCCACCGGCGAAGAGCGGAACGACAGGAGCACCAGCTGAGGAACCACAACACCCGCCCACCTGCACAGCTTTGCATGCACCGAGGACGGTGCAATCTTTAAATGTGGGGAGGTCGATACCGATCTCCACAGGTTAGTTAGTCCATTCTCAACACCAATTTTTGTTTTTCATTGTTGCATTTGCATGTTTGATTGCATGTCTGTTTTATTTGTGCATATTTTACTATTTGGTTGAAGTAATATTTTCTTTTTCAAGAAATTTTTATAGTATTTTCACTAATTTAAATTGGAAAATTTTTTTTTGTTAAATTTGTTTGAAGTTGTATTTGGAACATGGTTTTTGAGCCAAAGAACACACAACCTGTGAGATTTTGAGCTTATTTATATGGTTACATTATTTAACCATAAATATTTTATTCTTGTGTGTTTTCTTCTCTATGATTGCAATCTTTACTTTATTTCAATCTATATGTCCAATATCTAGTGTATTTACATGCTTGCATATGATTGAGGCCATTACTTGTTTTTGCTCACTTATCCCAAATAAGCCTACCCTTTTATGTCATCCTTGTTAGCCAATTTGAGCTTTTTAATCCCCTTCTGTTCTATAACCACATTACTAGCCTTTAGCAGAAAAATAATTTAAAAATCCCAAGTTGAATCCTTGGTTAGCTTAAGATAAAAATTGTGTATCAACTAAGTGTGGGGAAATTTATGGAAACATGGGATGATAGGAAAAAGGTATTAAAGTGAGTAAATTATTTGAAATTTGGGAGCATGCTCATGTGAAATCAAAATAATTAAAACACTTTGTGCATTGATATATTATTCTTATATTTTTAAAAAATTTTTATTAAGTAATTAAATAAGGGGACAAAAATTATCGCAATGCAAAAATTAAAGAATCAATGCACATGGGATAAAATAAAAAATAAAACTGATGCATGAGTATGTAACACACAAGTGGGAAAATTGGGCAGCTAGGCAATATTTCTAGATTATATAGAGTATGTATATGTTAAGTGACAACTTAGACTAATCATGGGTTCAATTATTAGCTCACTTAGCCTTATATATATATACTCTTACCCTTACCTTAGCCCTATTACAACCTTGAAAAAGACCTCATGATGTTTGTATGTATACATCAAATATTTGTTGATTGGTTAGATGAAGAACAAAGTTTAGAAAGTATGACTAGGGAAGATTAGAGTGATTACCCTATACACTAGAGAGACTAGAGTGATATACACTACCAGTAAGGGTTCAGTGCTTGATTCTATATTCCCTGCTTTCATCAGCTATCTTCTTACAAGTTTACTTGCTTTTTATTGTATGATTTGAATTAGTGAAATCCAGTTCATATTTATTCTTGAAAGATTTATTTACTTTTTCACCAAGTAGGTAGAATGTTGATAAACCACTATTTCATGGTTTATATTGTATTTAATTGAGTGGTTTTATCAAGCTTTTCACCCACTTATTCATAGGATTTGCATGATTTACAACTCCTTCCTAGTTTAGTTCTATGATTGAAAACATGCTTCTTTGGTCTTAATTTAGCTAATCTTAATCCTCTCCTATTACCATTCGATGCCTTGATTTGTGTGTTAAGTGTTTCAGGCTTCATAGGGCATGAATGGCTTAGAGAATGAAGAGGAAGCGTGCAAAAATGGAAGGAACACAAGAAATTGAGGAGATGACCAGCAAGAAGTGACGCGGTCGCATGGCTCACGCGACCGCGTGAAATGGAAGAAATCAGAGTGACGCGTTCGCATGCCTAACGCGACCGCGTGGATTGGAAGCTACACAAATGACGCGAATGCGTGGACGACGCGCACGCGTGGTACGAAAAACGCTGAGTGACGCGATCGCGTGGACGACGTGGACGCGTGACCTGCGCGATCTACAGAATTACAAAAGTTACTGGCAGAGATTCTGGGCCATATTTCACCCCAGTTTTCGGCCCAGAAACACAGATTAAAGTTAGGGAACATGCAGAGACTCAACATGCTTTTCATAATTCAATTTTAGGTTTTAGATGCAGTTTTTAGAGAGAGAGGTTCTCTCCTCTCTCTTAGGATTAAGATTAGGATTTTTAGAAATTAGGAATATTTTTATCTCATCTTTTTATCAGGTTCAATATCTTTTTATTTCGACTTCTCTTAATTGTTGATTATTCATGTTGCTTATTTGGCTTATGACTCTTCATATTTGGATTGATTTTATTTTATTAATGCAATTGAGGTATTTCAGACTTATATGTTACTGATGCTTGGGCTCTATCCAAATTATTTTCATTCAAGTAGATTTTATTCCCTTTTGGCTTGGGTTGATTAATTGGTAACTCTTGAGTTATCAAACTCATTGTTGATTGAAAATTGGAATTCTTCAAGAATTAATTCAAGTTCTAATAACTCTAGCCTTTCCCAAGGAAAGACTAGGACCTAAGGAATCAAAATTAATTCATCCACTTGACATACCTTCATAGTTAGAGGTTGACTTAGTGGGGGAAAAATCCAATTCTCATCACAATTGATAAGGATAACCGGTATAGGACTTCCAATTCTCATACCTTGCCAAGAGCTTTATTAGTTATTATTTGAATGACTTGTTATTTTGTATTACTTGTTCAACCCTTTTAAAAACCCCAAAAATATACTTTTTCATAACCAATAATAAGAACATACCTCCCTGCATTTCCTTGAGAAGACGACCCGAGGTTTAAATACTTCGGTTATCAATTTATTTAGGGGTTTGTTACTTGTGACGACCAAAACGTTTGTAAGAAATGTTGATTGCTTGGTTTAGAAATTATACTTGCAACGAGAGTTTATTATAACTTCTAAACCATCAATCTTCAGTTCTTCATGCCTCTACAAACGGAATCTTTATTTCAAGAGTCCTGAGATAGTCTGCAAAGCGGGTAAATTGTTTATCCTGTTCCGCTTGGCGGAGTTTTTGAGGATAAGACATCTTGGCTTTGTATTCTTCAACTTTAGTTGCTGCAGGTTTATTACCTACAGAAGTGGTTGGAGAAGCCTGCTTAAGGGGTTGTTATCAGCACTTTCAGGTGTCTGATCCCTTATTGGCGTTTGAACGCCAGAACTGGGTGCTTTTTGGGCGTTTAACGCCACTTTTCCACTCTTTTCTGGCGTTTGAACGCCAGAGTTGGCTGTCCACAGGGCGTTTAACACCAATTTTGTATCCTTTTCTGGCGTTTGAACGCCAGAATCATTCCTCTCTGGGCTCTTACTGTCCTCAGAGGGATTTTGGGCAGTGGCTTAGTCATCCTCTATCAGTTGTTCTTTTCTTGGCTTTCTGCTGCTTTAAGTTGAGGCATTCAATGCCTTTCCGCACCTCAAATGAATAGCTTGGCACTCTTCTGTTATTTGTTTAGATAATTTCCGCCTTGTCTGATCCAATTGTGCTTCCATATTTTTGTTAGCATTTTTAGTATCTTGTAACATTTCTCTGTTAGAAGAAGTATTTGCTGGTTGAGTTTCGCAGCTTGTTCTGGAGGACTAAGGTCAGTGGATACTGCTTTAGCCTCTTCTTTTATGGAGGACTCATTACTTAAGTACAGATGCTTATTTCTAGCAACTGTATCTATGAGCTCTTGAGCCTCTTCAATTGTTTTTCTCATGTGTATAGATCCACCAGTTGAGTGGTCTAGAGATATATGAGCTTTTTTTGTGAGCCCATATTAGAAGATGTCTAACTGCACCCGTTCTGAAAACATTTCAGAGGGGCACTTCCTTAACATCTCTCTGTACCTCTCCCAGGCATCATAAAGGGATTCATTATCCTCTTGTTTAAAGCCTTGGATGTCCAGCCTTAACTGTGTCATCCTTTTTGGGGGGAAATATTGATTCATGAATTTTTCTCACAACTGTTTCCATGTTTTTATGCTTGCTGTAGGTTGGTTATTTAACCACCTTTTTGCTTGATCTTTTACAGCAAATGAAAACAGTAATAATTTGTAGACATCCTGATCTACTTCCTTATCATATACTGTGTCAGCAATCTGTAAGAACTGTGGCAGAAACTTAGTAGGTTCTTCCTGTGGAAGATCGGAATACTAGCAATTTTGTTGCACCATGATAATGAGCTGAGGATTTAAATCAAAACTACTGGCTCTGATGGAGGGTATATAGATACTACTCCCATATGAAGCAGTAGTGGGGTTAGCATATGACCCCAGAGTCCTTCTGGACTGTTCATTTCCACTTAGGTCCATGATGGAGAAAGGGAGATGATGTGGATTGCAAATAAAATATATTTTTGTTTTTTATTTTATTATTATTATTATGATTTTTAAGGATAAACCGAATTAAAAGAAAAGAAAATAAAATAATTGGAAAATAGAATATAAGTTTCGAAAACTAAAAGAAAAGGAAAATAAATTCAAAAACTGAAATGATTAATTAATTAAAAAGATTTGAAAAAATTTGGATATGATTTTCGAAAATTGAGGAGAGAGAAAGTGGTTCGGAAGTTTTGAAAAAGATATATCTTAAAATTAAAGATACTTGTAAAAAATAAAATAAAATAAAATAAAATAAAAGATTTGAAAAAGGTATGACTTTAAAATTTGAGATTAGAAAAGATAAGATAAGGTTTTGAAAAAGATATGATTTTTGAAAAAGATTTAAATTTTGAAATTTTAAAAACTAAGATAAGATAGAATAAAAATTTTAAAATAAAAATCTGAATTTTTAAAGGTAATTTAGAAAATTCAATAAAAATTAAGAGAAAAGATATTTTTGAATTTAATGAGGAAAGAGAAAAACACACAAAGGACACAAGACTTAAAAATTTTTAGATCTAATGCTCCTTGGTTTCGAAAATTTGGAGGGAAAACACCAAGGAACACCAAACTTAAAAATTTTAAGATCAAAACACAAAGAAGACTCAAGAACACTTTGAAGACTCACAAGAACAACAAGAACAAAATTAAAAGACTCAAGAACATAAAAAGAAAGAACACCAAACTTAAAATTTTTAGAAAACCAAAATAAAATTTTCGAAAATTAAAGAAAAATTAACAAGAGAACACCAAACTTAAAATTTGACACAAGATTTAATCAAAGAAAAATTATTTTTGAAAAGAAGATACCAAAAACATAAGCCAATGCTCTAATCAACTGAGTTATGAAAGAAAAAGTATTTTCTTGAAAAATCTTTTTGAACTTTTCGAAAATCACAAGAAAAACAAGGAAAGACACAAAACAAGAAAAACAAGGAAAGACACAAAACAAGAAAAACTAAAGATCAAACAAGAAAAAATAAACAAGAACAGCTTGAACATCAAGAAAGAACAATGAACACAAATTCAAAAATATGAAGAACAAATGAGGACATGCAATTGGCACCAAACTTAAAACATGAAACTAGACTCAAACAAAAGACTCAAAGAAAAATTAAAAATTAATGAAGAAAAATAATATTTTTGAAAGGAATAATATAAGATGCAATCCTGGTGACTTTAAACCAAAAAGATAAATTTTTCCTAGTCTAAGTAACAAGATAGACCGTCAGTTGTCCAAACTCGAACAATCCCTGGCAACAGCGCCAAAAACTTGGTACACGGAATTGTGATTCACACTTTTCACAACTCGAGTGCCACTAACCAGCAAGTGCACTGGGTCGTCCAAGTAATACCTTACGTGAGTAAGGGTCGATCCCACAGAGATTGTCGGCTTGAAGCAAGCTATGGTTATCTTGTAACTCTTAGTCAGGAGATTAATGATAAAAATGATTTTGTTTAGGAAGACTAAATAAGATGAAATAAAAAGTACTTGTGATTCAGTAATGAGGAACATGTTGAGGTTTTGGAGATGCTTTGTCTTCTGAATCTCTGCTTTCCTACTGTTGTCTTCTTCACGCACGCAAGGCTCCTTCCATGGCAAGTTGTATGTAGGTGGATCACCGTTGTCAATTGCTACCATCCATCCTTTCAGTGAAAATGGTCCTCTACGGTTTCCCGCATGGCTAATCATCTGTCGGTTCTTACTCGTACTGGAATAGGATCCATTGATCCTTTTGCACACTGTCACTGCGGCCTGCATTTGTGAGTTTAAAGCTCGTCACAGTCACCCCTTCCCAGATCCTACTCGGAATACCACAGACAAGGTTTAGACTTTTCGGATCTCAAGAGTGCTGCCAATTCATTCTAGCTTATACCACGAAGATTCTGGTTTCACGGATTTGAACATTCTGTTGTCAAGAGAATCAACCAAACTCGTGAACTAGGAACCCAAGATATACACACTCAATCTAAGGTAGAACGGAGGTGGTTGTTAGGCACGCGTTCATAAGTTGAGAATGGTGATGAGTGTCACGGATCATCACATTCATCATGTTGAAGTGCGAATGAATATCTTAGAATCGAAACAAGCGTGATTGAATAGAAAACAGAAGTAATTGCATTAATCCATCGAGACACAGCAGAGCCCTTCACCCCCAACCATGGGGTTTAGAGACTCATGCTGTAGAAGATACAAATTCAGATGTAAAATGTTATGAGGTCTTGAAAACAATTTCTAAAAGTAGTTTTTATACTAAACTAATAACCTAAGTTTACAGAAAATGGGTAAACTAAGATAGATAGTGCAGAAATCCACTTTTGGGGCCTACTTGGTGCGTGCTTGGGCTGAAGATTGAAGCTTCCATGTGTAGAGAGTTTTCTTGGAGTTAATCGCCAGGTAACTGCCTGTTTCTGGCGTTTAACTCCAGTTTTTATGCCAGTTCTGGCGTTTAACGCTAGAATATGGTAGAAAGCTGGTGTTAAACGCCAGTTTGCGTGATCTCATCTCGAGTAAAGTATGAACTATTATATATTGCTGAAAAGCCTTGGATGTTTACTTTCCAATGCAATTGGGAACGCACCAATTGGGCTTCTGTAGCTCCAGAAAATCCATTTCGAGTGTAGGAAGGTTAGAATTCAACAGCATCTGCAGTTCTTTTTCAGCCTCTGAATCAAATTTTTGCTCAGGTCCGTCAATTTCAGCCACAAAATACAGAAATCATAGAAAAAAACACAAAAACTCATAGTAAAGTCCAGAAATGTGATTTTTGCATAAAAACTAATGAAAACATAATAAAAAGTGAATAAAATAGACTAAAAACTACCTAAAAACAATGATAAAAAGCATATAAATTATCCTCTCATCAACGATCGTGTAGGCGAATGACAAAGGTACAATCACCGTCCACACCAAGATAGGAACTAAGAATATTCATCATATTCTGTTAGTTCCTAAACTAGCACAGAATCTACTTAGTATTGACCAAATGATGGAAAAAGGCTACATATTACACTTTGAAAAAGACTCATGCACCAAAAGTGAAAGAAAAACTAAAAGACTTTTAGCAATCGTCAAAATGAAAAACAAGAGCTTTCCATTCAAATGGAGTTATAACATAGAAACTGCATTAAAGGCACAAGAAGATAATTCATGGTTGTGGCGTTGAAGATTTGGCCATTTTTACTTTCATGGACTAAAGCTGCTACAAGAAAAGCAACTAATGAGAGATCTACCAAGCATTACAGAGATTAATCAACCCTGCGAAGATGCTTACATGGCAAGCAACATCATCAACCATTTCCTTCTGAAAGAGCCTGGCAAGCCAAGGAGATGCTTGAATTAGTTCACACTGATGTTTGTGGTCCAATGAAGACCTTATCACTCAATAACAACAGGTAATTCATTCTTTTCATTGATGATTATACTAGAATGACGTGGGTATATTTCCTACGTGAAAGATCATAGATTTTTGGTATCTTTGACGGAGAAAAGTTATCGGTAAAGATTTTCACAAAAATATCATGTTGCAAGTATAGTTCTAAACCGACAAGCAATCCTCGGTCAACGTTTAATTAGGTTGTCACAAGTACAAACCCCAATAAAAATAAACCAAATTATTCAAACTTGGGCTCGTCTCTCAAGGAATTGCAGGGAAGTGTTTATTATTGGTTATGATGTACTTCTTTTTGGGGTTTTGAAAAAAAGAACAAGAAATGTAAATAGCAAGAAAGTAAAAAAAAAAACTCAAATGGTAAAAAGGTCTTGGTAAGGGTTAGTGGTTAAGGATCTCTATCCTTGTCATTAACCACAATATGATAGTTGTAGGGATCAATCTCATTTAGTCATCCTCTAACAATTGAAGGAAGGTCAAATGAGCTTCATCAATCCCAATCCGTAAGTCCTAGCCACTCACTAATCGAATTAGTGAAAGCTAGTGTCAATGGACATCAACCATCAATCACTTGGGTATTAGCAACTCAAGGTCACCCAAGTTACCAACCCAAGCCAAGAATAGAAAAATCTACTCTATTGCTAGAAGACATATTTCATCAAACACATAGAATGCAATAAAGAGAAACATCATAAAATGCAAGAATTTATAAAAGTTATAACTAACACAAGCGAGAAAGTAATAAGAGAAACCAATGCAAACATAAAAAGGGCATGGAAATATAAAATTGCATTAAAAAAGAAATTGAAAGTAACACAAGAGTTCATAAACTAAATGGGCAAAATAAAGGAATCAATGAGAGAAGTAGATAACTAAAGTTCTAGAACAAATAAAACTAAGAGAAAACTAAATTAAAATAAGACTGAAACCTAAACCTAAGGAGAAATTGAAAGAAGAAACCCTAAACCTAGAGGGAGGAGAGAGAGCCTCTCTCTAGAATTCTACATCTAAAACCTAAAGTTCGAATGAATGAAAGTTGAATGATTCCAGCTCCACTCTGTAGTCTCTTGTCTTCATTTTCGCGCCTGAAACTGGGTCAAAAGCAGCCCAGAAAATTGCTCTCAACGAATTCACTTTACTGAGGCACGTGATGGTCTTCACGCGTACGCGTTAGCCACACGTACGCGTCATTTGGTTAGGGCTTAATCACGCGTACATGTCAGCCGTGCGTACGCGTGGACACCAGCTTCTCAAAACTCCAATTTCTTGTTCCTTCTACTTTTGCATACTTTCTTTCTATCCCCTAAGCCGTTCCTGCTCTATAAATCCTGTAAACACTTAACACACATATCACGGTATTGAATGGTAATAAAAGAGGATTAAAGATTAGCGATTTTAAGGCCTAGAAAGCATGTTTTCAATCATAGCACAAAATTGGAAAGGAAACTTAAAAACATGAAAATTATATGGATAAGTGAGAGAATAATTGACAAAATATATTCAATTCAATCTAAAATATATCATAAAATAGTGGTTTATCAATCTCCCCACACTTAAACATTAGCATGTTCTCATGCTAAGCTCAAGAGAACCAAAAGAGTGAAGGAAAAATGGTAAGACTTATGCAATGCAACTTATCTATATGAATACAACTATATGCTAAATATTTCTACCTACTTAGTTAAAAGTAAATAGATCTTCCAAGAACAAATATAAACTGGATTCCACTAAATCAAATCTCAAAATGAAGTACAATTAGACTTGCAAGAAGAAAGTTTGTGAAAGTCGGGAACAAAGAATCGAGCATCGAATCCTCACTGGAAGTGTATACACTCTAATCGCTCAAGTGTTTGAGGTTTGATTCTCTCAATTCTCTACTAATCTTGCTTTCTAAGACTTGCTCTTCTTCTACCAATCAACAAAAATTTAATGCACGAATACACATATCAAGAGGTCTTTAAAGGGTTGTAATGGGGTTATGGTCAAGGTAGGAATGTATTTGGTTAAGTGGACTAAAATCCGAATCCTTGATTAACCTAAACTTCCCACCTAACCTAAGACAATCCATGTGATCAAAATACAAAATCTGCTACCCATTAACTATCTTTTGCCACATATTCATGCATCCCAAATTTGAGTGTAGCACATATGCATTACTACTACCATTTACTTTGGGACATTTTGTCCCCTTTTTATTATTGTCTTTTTTTTCTTATTTTTTTCAATGCATATGATTAAGGTATTGAATGTAAGAATATGTGCTCAACTATCTTTTTTCACATTTTCACAAAAATATACAATACCCAATTCCTAAACCAGATATTTCCAATCCAATTTTTCCACACTTAAATTGTGCATACTCTTACTAGTCTAAGCTAACCAAGAATTCAAATTAAGGACATTCATTGTTTTCCACTTAGAGTTAATAATGTGTTAAAATAAAGAACAAATAGGGTAAAATAGGCTCAACATTGGTTTGTAAAGGGTGATAACAGGGCTAAGGCCATTTGGGTAAGCTTAGTGAAACAAGGGACTCAATCATATAAATGCATTCATTCATCAAACAATGGAAATATAGAATCAAGCAAGACAAAGATCACAATCTTAGAGAGAACAACACACACCAAAATAAAACATCGGTTGATAAGATGCAACCAATCAAATAGGTTCAAAAAGCTCGCTAGGCTTGTGTGTTCAAGCTTTAAACCATGTTCCAGAATAAATTTCTTCAAGCAAGTTCAAAAAATTTTAATTCAAATTAGTGAAATGCCCTAAAATAGTTTCTTGGAAGAGAAATTATTACTTCACCCAAGTAGTGCCTAAATGCAAGCAACTAACTACACATGCAATCTATCATGCAATGCAACAACTAACTAATAAATAATATTAAGAATTGGTGTTGAAACAGGAAGTAGTTATCTATGGAAGTCGGTCTTGACCTCCCCATACTTAAAGATTGCACCATCCTCGGTGCATGCAAATACGAGCTAAGTGGAATAGGGTTGCTACTACTGATGAGCTCATGTAAAGGGTTGTGTAGAGGAACTTGTTGTTCACCCATTTAGAAGCCGTTCCTTTTTCTTCTTGGTGGCTGGCCTGAAAGGAGAGGAAAGACGGAAGATTAAGCCAAAAAATAAAGATATCATAGCAAATAAAATATAGGTGGGGCTAATGCCAAATAAGAGTGGGTTTCTCAACTACATGATAGCTACAACATGTAAGTGAGAAAATAATATAAGCAAGTGGCATATCAACAAATACTTGATGAAGGAGTAAAGTCAAAGCATAGGTAAATAAAAAGAATACTCGAAAACATCAAGTTAAAACAAGAATTAACACAAACAAGATTAGTGATAAGCATGCGAAAATTCGGTCGCATCCTAACTCAATGATAATGAAGCACAAAAACAAAGAATAATGAGTTAGAAAGGACTAAAGTACTAATCTTGTGTGTGGTGCAAGAATTGCAACAATACGAAACAAGTCAAGAAGCACCAAAACTATCCAAGAAATATTCAACAGTCGAGTAGGAAAATTCAACACCAATATTATAATATCAAACATAGAAAAGAAAATAAAAACAAGCGAAAAAAGCAAAGTTAAAATGTAATGAATGAATGTATACAAATGCAATAAGCAAAAGAGAATGAAAAAGAATAAAGATGAGAAGGAAGGAGAAGAAAGGGAGAAAGGGAGAAGAAAGTGAGAAAGAAAGGAGAGAAGAAAGAAGAAAGAAGAAGAAAGGAAAAGAAGTAGGGCTGCCGAAGTCGCGCGGGTGACGCGCGCGCATGGGTCACACGTGCGCGTGACTAAGGGGGATAGAGAAGTGACGCATACGCGTCTATCACGCTTACACATGAGTTGACAATAAAGCTACTGACGCATACGTGTCAGGCACGCGTACACGTGAGGGCTGCGTACAGTAGCCGCATGGTTCCATCACAAGTCTCTAGTTTTGTTACCTGTATTGCGGCATTGAGATATGAAACGTGCGCATCGTCCACGCACACGCGTGGGATGGTAGAAAATAAGGTGACGCGTACACGTCAGTGAGGCGTACGCATGGGTTGCCATTTTTTTTATATAATAAAATAACAAGTTTAAACACAATTTAAACTGAATAAACCTAACTAAAAATGAAAATTCAATTTATTACCAATATAAACAAAAGGAAAAATGGAAAGAATTTACCATGGTGGGGTGCCTCCCACCTAGCACTTTTAGTTAAAGTCCTTAAGTTGGACATTTGGTGAGCTCCTTGTCGTGGTGGCTGGTGCTTGAACTCATCTTGAAACTTCCACCAATGCTTGGACTTTCAATAAGCTCCAACATTTCCAAATAAATTCACCAAGCCTTGATGAAGTTTTTCACAAGCTTTGAGCTCCCAAAGTTAATCTTCTTGCATGCTGGGATTCCAAATCTTGTTTCTACACCCGTCTTCAAGTTGATCACCCATTATTTCATTCGGGTGGTAAGCAATCCGAATTCTCACTGAGGTATCCAAACAACTTCCTAGACCTATTCAATCTAACTCTATACCAATCCTTACACTGCAACTTTGAGCATGCAACCATATTGAACCTTGCATGGTAACTCCAACCACTAACCATCTCCCTTTTGCTCTTAAAGCCACAAAGATCTCTAAGTTGACCATCTGTCTCAAGCAAACCATATTTAAATGGGAAAGTAAAGTTTAATGATAAGAATTGTACCCACTTGAATGTTGTGTTGGATGGTAATGGCTTGGGGAGAGGTGTTTTTAATGATCTTGCAAGCTCAACTCCCTTGTGCTCTTCCTTGAATACTTCCACCTCTTGGCAAGCTTCTTCAACTTCAATCTCTTTCTCTTGGTAGTTTTCTTCAATTTCAATTCCTTGCTCACTAACTTCTTCTATACATTCCTCATTGTTCAAGTCATGTGTTGGAGGTTGCGCTCTAGCCTCCTCAACATCAATTTCACAACACATTGAGGAAGGTTCCATAATCTCAAATAGCACATTATTTGGTGTGGAATCATCTTCAATAATAGGATTTATCGCTTGCTCAACCTCTTCCAATCTCTCATCATCCACAGTATGCCTAAGAGGTTGCACATTATCCTCTTAAACATTAAATTCATGCTCATTGGAAGAAGGTTCAACAACTTCCACAACATCATCAATAGCATCATTTAGTGTGGAAGTGTTCTTAAGCTTGGAATCTACCTCTTGTTCAACTTCGCCTAGGTCTTCAACCACTTCTTCTTCTTCAACAATCTCCAAACCTTCCACTTGTTGCACAACACACTCCATTTCTTTGTTCTCATGTTGAGATTCTAAAATCTCTTTCATGCTCCTCTCTTCGGTTGATTAATCACATTCATCCGTGGAAATACTTTGCTTATGAAATGTATCCCATGAGTGCACGATGGCTTGAATTTTAGCAATGTTAGCCATGATAGTTTCGCGCGTCCTTTGGGCTTCCTCTTGCTCCTTTTGACGGATGATTGCTTGGAGCCAATCTATTGCTTTCTTAAGACGATCCATTAGCTCTTGTTCCACTTGGCTAACTGGTGCACGAAATTGTGATCTCAATGGCGCCAACAACTTGGTACGCACAATTGTAATCTCAACTCTTTTTCACAACTTCGCAAAACTAACCAGCAAGTGCACTGGGTCGT
Source organism: Arachis duranensis (assembly GCF_000817695.3). Taxonomy (NCBI): domain Eukaryota; kingdom Viridiplantae; phylum Streptophyta; class Magnoliopsida; order Fabales; family Fabaceae; genus Arachis; species Arachis duranensis. The sequence goes on from NC_029778.3 coordinate 53,844,034, forward strand.
CCAAGTAATAAACCTTACGTGAGTATGGATCGATCCCACGGAGATTGTCGGCTTGAAGCAAGCTATGGTCATCTTGTAAATCTCAGTCAGGCGGATTCAAATGGTTATAGAGTTTTGATAATTAAAAGATAAATAGACATAAAATAAATATAGTAATACTTATGTAATTCATTAGTGGGAATTTCAAATAAGCATATGGAGATGCGTTATTCCTTCTGAATCTCTGCTTTCTTATTGCCTTCATCCAATCCTTCATACTCCTTTCTATGGCAAGCTGTATGTTCGGGTATCACCGTTGTCAATGGCTACCTCCCGTCCTCTCAGTGAAAATGGTCCAGCTACAGGTTACGTAAGGCTAATCATTTGTCGGCTCTCACTTGTGTTGGAATAGGATCCATTGATCCTTTTGCGTCTGTCACTACGCCCAACAGTCATGAGTTTGAAGCTCATCACAGTTATCCCATCCCAGATCCCACTCAGAATACCACAGACAAGGTTTAGACTTTCCAGATCTCAAGAATGCTGCCAATTGATTCTAGCTTATACCACAAAGACTCTAATCTCAAGGAATTGAAGGCTCTATTGTCAGGAGAGGTAATCAAACGCATGGACCAGGAATCCAAGAGATATGCATTCAAGCTTGTTTTCATGTAGAACGTAAGTGTTTGTCATGCACGCGTTCATAAGTTGAGAATGGTGATGAGTGTCACATAATCATCACATTCATCATGTTTTTGTGTGCGAATGGATATCTTAGAATAACAATAAGATTAAATTGAATAGACGAACAATAATACTTTGCATTAATTCGTGAGGAACAGTAGAGCTCCACACCTTAAGCTATCGTGTGTAGAAACTCCACCGTTGAAAATACATAAGTGATAATGGTGTTCATTGGCTTCAGCCCCAGAGAGGGAACCAGAATAACCAAGACGTCTAATACAATGAGAAAAAGTCCTATTTATACTAAACTAGTTACTAGGGTTTACAGAGATAAGTAAATGATGCAGAAATCCACTTCCGGGCCCACTTGGGCTGAGCATTGAAGCTTTCATGTGTAGAGACTTTTCTTGGAGTTAAACGCCAGCTTTTATGCCAGTTTGGGCGTTTAACTCCAGCTTGTATCCTGTTTCTGGCGTTTAACGCCAGAATAGGGCAGGAAGTTGGCGTTTGAACGCCATTTTGCGTCGTTCGGGCAAAATATGGACTATTATATATTGCTGGAAAGCCCTAGATGTCTACTTTCCAACGCAATTAAGAGCGCGCCAATTAGGATTTTGTAGCTCAAAAAAATCTATTTCGAGTGCAGGGATGTCACAATCCAACAACATCAGAAGTCCTTTTTCAGCCTCTGAATCAGATTTTTGCTCAGGTCCCTCAATTTCAGCCAGAAAATACTTGAAATCACAGAAAAACACACAAACTCATACTAAAGTCCAGAAATATGAATTTTGTTTAAAAACTAATAAAAATATAGTAAAAAGTAGCAAGATCCTACTAAAAACTATCTAAAAACAATGGCAAAGAGCGTATAAATTATCCGCTCATCACAACACCAAACTTAAATTGTTGCTTGTCCCCAAGCAACTGAAAACAAATAGAATAAAAAGAAGAGAATATACAATGAATCTCACAATATCAATGAAACTTAGTCCCAATTAGATGAGCGGGGCTAGTAGCTTTTTGCTTCTGAACAATTTTGGCATCTCACTTTATCCTTTGAAATTCAGAATGATTGGCATCTATAGGAACTCAGAATTTTAGATAGTGTTATTGATTCTCCTAGTTCAGTATGTTGATTCTTGAACCCAGCTACTTTATGAGTCTTGGTCGTGGCCCTAAGCACTTTGTTTTCCAGTATTACCACCGGATACATAAATGCCACAGACACATAACTGGGTGAACCTTTTCAGATTGTGACTCAGCTTTGCTAAAGTCCCCAGTTAGAGGTGTCCAGAGTTCTTAAGCACACTTTTTTACTTTGGATCACGACTTTAACCACTCAGTCTCAAGCTTTTCACTTGGACCATCATGACACAAGCACATGGTTAGGGACAGCTTGATTTAGCTGCTTAGGCCTGGATTTTATTTCCTTGGGCCCTCCTATCCATTAATGCTCAAAGACTTGGATCCCTTCTTCCCTTGCCTTTTGGTTTAAAGGGCTATTGGCTTTTTCTGCTTGCTTGTTCTTTTTCTTTCTTTTTCTTTTTTTTTTGCCATTTTTTTTGCAAGCTTTGTTATTCACTGCTTTTTCTTACTTTAAGAATCAATTTCATGATTTTTCAGATTACCAACGACATTTCTCTTTGTTCATTATTCTTTCAAGAGCCAACAATTTTAACATTCATAAACTTCACTATAAAAAATATGCACTGTTCAAGCATTCATTCAGAAAACAAAAAGTATTGCCACCACATCAAAATAATTAAACTAATTTTATGATAAAATTTGAAATCTAAGTACTTTTTGTTCTTTTGTAATTAGGCACATTTTTCATTTAAGAGAGGTGAAGGATTTATGGAATTATTCATAACTTTAAGGCATAGACGCTAGACACTAATGATCATGTAGTAAAGACACAAACATAGACAAACATAAAGCATCAAATTTGAAAAAATAGAAAATTAAGAACAAGGAAATTAAAGAACGGGTCCACCTTAGTGATGGTGGCTAGTTCTTCCTCTTGAAGATCCTATGGAGTGCTTGAGCTCCTCAATGTCTCTTCCTTTCGTTTGTTGCTCCATCCTTAGTGCTTTTGGTGCTCCTATCCTTAGTTGCTCCCAATAGTTGTGTGGAGAAAAATGTATCCCTTGAGGCATCTCAGGGATTTCTTGATGAGGGAATTCCTCATGCTCTTTTTGAGGTCCATGAGTGGGCTTTCTTGTTTGCTCCATCCTCTTTTTGGTGATGGGCTTGTCCTCTTCAATGAGGATGTCTTCCTCTATGACAATTCTAGCTGAATTGCATATGGATCACCTTTTTCTTGGCCACAACTTCATAGAAGTGGTCTTGATGGACCTTTGAGATGAATCTCTCCATCTCTAATGACTCGGAGGTGGAAGCTTTTGCCTTCCCTTTCCACTTTCTAGAGGTTTCTCAGGCCTTAGGTGCCATAAATGGTTATGAAAAAACAAAAAGCAATGCTTTTACCACACCAAACTTAAAAGGTTTGCTCGTCCTCGAGCAAAAGAAGAAAGAAAGAAGGAGAAGAAGAGGAAAATGGAGGAGATGGAGGGAGAGATAGGTTCGGCCAAGGGGGTAGGAGAGGGTTTGTGATGTGTGAAAATGAAAGAGTGAAGGGGGGTATTTATAGTGAAAGAGAGGGAGAGTGGCCGAATAGAATTGGGTGGGTTTGGGAGGGAAAAGTGTTTGAATTTGAAAGTGAGGTAGGTGGGTTTTTTGGGGAAGAGGGATGGAGGTGATTGGTGAAGAGAATATAGGGAAGAGAATAGGATTTGATAGGTGAGTGGTGTTTTGGGTAGAGTGTTATAGAGATGTGTGAGGGGGAGAGAGAGGTGGGGTAGGTGGGGATCTTGTGGGGTCCACAAATTCTGAGGGGTCAAGGAATTCTCATCCCTGCTTTATTTAGGCTTGCAAAAATGCCATTAGAGTGCAATTCTGGCATTTAACGCCAGATTACTGCTTGTTTCTAGTGTTAAACGCCAGCTTTTATACCTTTCCTGGCATTTAACGCCAACATGGTGCTCTGTTCTGGCGTTAAACGCCAGTTTGGTGCCCATTTCTGGCGTTAAACGCCAGTCTGGTGCCCATTTCTAGTGTTAAACACCCAGAATGGTGCCAGACTGGGCATTTAATGCCCATTCTGCTACTCTTGCGTTTAAACGCCAGTAAGCTTATCCTTCAGGGTGTGCTATTTTTAATGCTGTTCTTAAATTTGCTTTGATTTTTGCAGTTGTTTTTGTGACTCCACATGATCATCAACCTAAAGAAAACATGAAATAACATAGATAAATAAAAATTGGATTGCCTCCCAATAACCACTTCTTTAATGTCACTAGCTTGATAGTGGGCTCTCATGGAGCTTCACAGATAATCAGAGCATGGTTGTGGCCTCTCAACACCAAATTTAGAGTTTGGTTGTGGCCTCCCAACACCAAACTTAGAGTTTGAATGTGGGGGCTTTGTTTGACTCTGTATTGAGAGAAGCTTTTCATGCTTCCTCTCTATGTGTATAGAAGGAGAACCTTGAGTCTTGAACACCAGGTAGTCCTTATTCAATTGAAGGACCAACTCTCCTCTGTCAACATCAATCACAGCTTTTGTTGTGGCTAGGAAAGGTCTGCCAAGGATGATGGATTCATCCTCATCCTTTCCAGTGTCTAGAATTATGAAATCAATAGGGATGTAAAGGCCTTCAACCTTCACTGGCACGTCCTTTACTAGTCCATAAGCCTGTTTCATTGATTTGTCTGCCATCTCTAGTGAGATTCTTGTAGCTTGTACCTCAAAGATTCCTAGTTTTTCCATTACAGAGAGTGGCATGACGTTAATACCTGACCCTAGGTCACATAGAGCCTTCTCAAAGGTCATGGTGCCTATGGTATAGGGTATTAATAATTTACCAAGATCCTGTTTCTTTTGAGGTAAAGTTTGCTGAACCCAGGTATTCAGTTCATTAATGAGCAATGGAGGTTCATCCTCCCAAGTATCATTACCAAATAGCTTGGCATTCAGCTTCGTGATTACTCCTAAATACTGGGCAACTTGCCCTTCAGCAATGTCTTCATCTTCTTTAGAAGATAAATAGTCATCAGAGCTCACGAATGGTAATAGAAAGGTCAAAGGAATCTTTATGGTCTCTGTATGAGCCTCAGATTCCTTTGGTTCCTCATTGGGGTAATCCTTAATAGCCAGTGGACGTCCCATGAGGTCTTCCTCACTGGGATTCACATCCTCCTCCTCCTTTGTGCATTCGGCCACTTTGGTTATATTGATGGCCTTGCACTCTCTTTTTGGATTCTCTTCTGTATTGCTTGGGAGAGTACTAGGAGGAGTTTCAGTGACTTTTTTACTCAGCTGGCTCACTTGTGTCTCCAAATTTTTAATGGAGGACCCTGTTTCATTCATGAAACTGAGAGTGGCCTTAGATAGATCAGAGACTATGTTTGCTAAGCTAGAGGGGCTCTGCTCAGAATTCTCTGTCTGTTGCTGAGAGGATGATGGAAAAGGCTTGCTATTGCTAAACCTATTTCTTCCACCATTATTAAAGCCTTGTTGAGGCTTTTGTTGATCCTTCCATGAGAGATTTAGATGATTTTTCCATGAGGGATTATAGGTGTTTCCATAGGCTTCACCCATGTAATTCACCTCTGCCATTGTAGGGTTCTCAGGATCATAAGCTTCTTCTTCTTCTTCAGAAGATGCTTCTTTAATATTGTTGGATGCATTTTGCAAACCATTCAGACTCTGAGAAATCATATTGACTTGCTGAGTCAACATTTTGTTCTGAGCCAATATGGCATTCAGAGTGTCAATTTCAAGAACTCCCTTCCTCTGAGGTGTCCCATTACTCACAGGATTCCTTTTAGAGGTGTACATGAACTGGTTATTTACAACCATTTCGATGAGTTCCTGAGCTTCTGCAGGAATTTTCTTCAGGTGAATAGATGCACCTGCAGAATGGTTCAATGACATCTTAGACAATTCAGACAGACCATCATAGAATATATCCAGGATGGTCCATTCTGAAAGCATGTTAGAAAGATACTTTTTTGGTTAGTTGCTTGTATCTTTCCCAAGCTTCATAGAGGGATTCACCTTCTTTCTGCCTGAAGGTTTGAACATCCACTCTCAGCTTGCTCAACCTTTGAGAAAGAAAGAACTTGGCTAAGAAAGCCGTGACCAGCTTATCCCAAGAGTTCAGGCTATCTCTAGGTTGAGAGTCCAACCATACTCTAGCTCTGTCTCTTACAGCAAAAGGGAAAAGTATAAGCTTGTAGACCTCGGGATCAACTCCATTGGTCTTAACAGTATCACAGATCTGCAAGAATTCAATTAAGAACTGAAAAGGATCTTCTGATGGAAGTCCATGAAACTTGCAATTCTGTTGCATCAGAGAAACTAATTGAGGCTTTAGCTCAAAATTATTTGCCCCAATGGCAGGGATTGATATGCTTCTTCCATGGAAGTTGGAATTTGGTGCAGTGAAGTCACCAAGCATCTTCCTTGCATTGTTGTTGGGTTCGGCCATTACTTCTTTTTCGAGATTCTCTGTAAGGTTTTCTCTGGATTGTTGTGCTTTAGCTTCTCTTAGCTTCTTCTTCAGAGTCCTTTCAGGTTCAGGATCTGCTTCAACAAGAATGTCCATGTCCTTGCTCCTACTCATATGAAAAAGAAGAGGACAAAAAAGGAAGAAAAATCCTCTATGTCACAGTATAGAGATTCCTTAATATGAGTAGAAGAAGAAAAGAATAGAAGAATGATGTAAAGAGAAGAGATGAAGAATTCGAACACAGAGAGTGAGAGAGGGTTCGAATTATAAGAAGAATAAAAAAGTGTTAGTGATTAAATAAATAAATAGAAGAACATGAGAGAGAGAGAGAGTTTTGGAAAATATTTAAAAGGAAAAGGAAAATATTTTTGTTTTTATTTTAAAATTTTGTTAGAATTCGAAAATTAAGAGAAGAAATAGAATAAAATTAAAATTTAAAACAATTAGTTAATTAAAAAGAATTTTGAAAATGAAGTTAATGATTTTCAAAAATTAGGGAGAGAAAAGTAGTTAGGTGGTTTTAAAAAAGATAAGAATTTTAAAATCAAACAAAAAGTTAAGTGGTTAATTGAAAAAGATTTGAAAATCACTTTTGAAAAGATAAGAAGATAGAAAAGATTTTGAAATTAAAGTTTGAAAAAGATATGATTTAAAAAAGATTTGATTAAAAAAATATGATTTGAAAAAGATATGATTAAAAAGATACAATTAAAATTTATTTTGAAAAAGATTTAATTTTTAAAATCCGAATTAATGACTTGACTCACAAGAAATCAAAAGATATGATTTTAAAATTTAAAGTTTGAATCTTTCTTAACAAGAAAGTAACAAACTTGAAATTTTTGAATCAAAACATTAATTGTTAGTATTAATTTCGAAAAATATGAGGTGAAAATAGGAAAAAGATTTTGAAAAGTTTTGAAAAAGATTTTTGAAAATTTTCAAAAAACAAAGGAAAAAAATGAAAAAAGATTTGATTTTGAAAAAGATTTTGAAAAGATAAAATTTTGAAATTGAAATCTTGACTTAACTAACAAGAAACAACTTATTTTAAAATTTTTTGACTAAGTCAACCCATAAAAATTTTGGATTAAAACAAATGATGCATGCAAGAACACTATGAATGTCAAGATGAACACCAAGAACACTTCGAAGATCATGATGAACATCAAGAACTTATTTTTGAAAAACTTTTCAAGAAAAGAAAAACATGCAAGACACCAAATTTAAAGAATTTTCATGTTTAGACACTATGAATTCAAAAATGCATATGAAAAACAACAAAAGACACAAAACAAGAAAATATGAAGATCAAACAAGGAGACTCATTAAGAACAACTTGAAGATCATAAAGAATGCAATGCATGAATTTTCGAAAATTTTTTAGGAAAATTAAAAATATGCAATTGACACCAAACTTAAAATTTGACTCTAGACTCAAATAAGAAATACAAAATTATTTTTGTTTTTTTGATTTTATAAATTTTTTTGGATTTTTCGAAAATATCTTTTTGGAAAAACGAAAACAAAGAAATTTTTTTTGAAAAATTTTTGAAAACTTTTTGAAAATAAAATAAAGGTTGAAACAAGAAGAAAATTACCTAATCTAAGCAACAAGATGAACCGTCAGTTGTCCAAACTCGAACAATCCCCGGTAACAGCACCAAAAACTTGGTGCACGAAATTGTGATCTCAATGGCGCCAACAACTTGGTACGCACAATTGTAATCTCAACTCTTTTTCACAACTTCGCACAACTAACCAGCATGTGCACTGGGTCGTCCAAGTAATAAACTTTACGTGAGTAAGGGTCGATCCCACGGAGATTGTCGACTTGAAGCAAGCTATGGTCATCTTGTAAATCTCAGTCAGGCGGATTCAAATGGTTATAGAGTTTTGATAATTAAAAGATAAATAGACATAAAATAAAGATAGAGATACTTATGTAATTCATTGGTGGAAATTTCACATAAGCGTATGGAGATGCGTTATTCCTTCTGAATCTTTGCTTTCCTACTGCCTTCATCCAATCCTTCATACTCCTTTCTATGGCAAGCTGTATGTTCGGGTATCACCGTTGTCAATGGCTACCTCCCGTCCTCTCAGTGAAAATGGTCCAGCTACGGGTTACGTAGGGCTAATCATCTGACGGTTCTCACTTGTGTTAGAATAGGATCCAGTGATCCTTTTGCGTCTGTCACTACGCTCAACAGTCATGATTTTGAAGCGTGTCACAGTCATCCCATCCCAGATCCTACTCAGAATACCATAGACAAGGTTTAGACTTTACAGATCTCAAGAATGCTGCCAATTAATTCTAGCTTATACCGGGAAGAGTCTGATCTCAAGGAATTGAAGGCTCTATTGTCAGGAGAGGCAATCAAATGCATGGACCAGGAATCCAAGAGATATGCATTCAAGCTTGTTTTCATGTAGAACAGAAGTGTTTGTCAGGCACGCGTTCATAAGTTGAGAATGGTGATGAGTGTCACATAATCATTACATTCATCATGTTCTTGTGTGCGAATGGATATCTTAGAATAAGAATAAGATTGAATTGAATAGAAGAATAATAGTACTTTGCATTAATTCATGAGGAACAGCAGAGCTCCACACCTTAAGCTATGGTGTATAGAAACTCCACCATTGAAAATACATAAGTGATAATGGTGTTCATTGGCTTTGGCCCCAGAGAGGGAACCAGAATAACCAAGACCTCTAATACAATGAGAAAAAGTCCTATTTATACTAAACTAGTTACTAGGGTTTAGAGAGATAAGTAAATGATGCAGAAATCCACTTTCGAGTCCACTTGGTGTGTGCTTGGGCTGAGCATTGAAGCTTTCGTGTGTAGAGACTTTTCTTGGAGTTAAACACCAGATTTTATGCCAGTTTGGGCGTTTAACTCCAGCTTGTATCCTGTTTCTGGCGTTTAATGCCAGAATAGGGCAGGAAGTTGGCGTTTGAACGCTAGTTTGCGTCATCAAAAATCGGGCAAAGTATGGACTATTATATATTGTTGGAAAGCTCTAGATGTTTAATTTCCAACACAATTAAGAGCGCGCTAATTGGGCTTCTATAGCTCCAAAAAATTCATTTCGAGTTTAGGGAGGTCAGAATCCAACCTTATCAGCAGTGCTTTTTCAGCCTCTAAATCAGATTTTTGCCCAGCTCTCTCAATTTCAGCCAAAAAATATTTGAAATCACAGAAAAATACACAAACTCATAGTAAAGTCCAGAAATGTGAATTTTGCTTAAAAACTAATAAAAATATACTAAAAATTAGCTAGATCCTACTAAAAACTACCTAAAATAATGCCAAAAAGCATATAAATTATCCGCTCATCACTAACATAAGTAGGATTATATTGCTCTTGGAATGATGGATATGGACACTCTTCCATGGAGGGTTGTGGTGGAAAAGAAATTTTATCTTACGGTTGAAAAGGATATGCATTAAAGCTTGAAGGTTGGAAGGTGCTTTGGTTGTTGGTTGAAGGTGGAGGTAGACGGGATATAAGCTCTTGGAGGGTAGAGGTGAAACCGGTGATGGTAGAGTTGAGTGTGGTTTGAAGCTCTTCTTGCTTTTGAAGAATGATGCCAAGTGTATCATCCATAGGAGCTTGGTTGGAGGGAAAAGAAGTGTTGTGAAGGTAAGGATGTTGGAATTGTGGTGGTTCAATGGGTGCTTGTTCACATTGCTCATATGGTGGTTGGTATGGGGGATATAGATTAGGGTCATGTGAAAATATTTGATTATAGGGGGCTTGTGAGTATGGTTAAGGGCTATGTTGTGGAAGAGGTTCATAGGCATATGGTGGTAATTGTTGGTAGTCACAAGGAGGTCCACCATAGCCATTAGATGGGTATGCATCAAAGGGTGGTTCTTGCTCATAGTATGTTGGAGGAAGTTATTGCCTAGAAGGTTGTCCATAAGCTTGAGGCTCCTCCACCTTTGATTGTCCCATCTCTGATGTATGTTCTCATTGTAACTTCCATCCCCTACAACATAATTTGAACCAAACTCATAGCCAAAGGGGTGAGAATTCATAGTAACAAGAGAAAATAAAAACAAAAACTAACAAGAAATAATGAAAATAAACTCCTAAAACTAGCAACAACTAACAAAGAAACGTAAAGGCAAACATATTCACAATAACCAATAATAAGGCACACATTTGCAATTCCTCGGCAACGGCGCCAAAAACTTGATGGAGAAAAATTGTCGATAAAGATTTTCACAAAAATATCGTGTTGCAAGTATAGTTCTAAACCGACAAGCAATCATTGGTCAATGTTTAATTAAGTTGTCACAAGTACAAACCCCAATAAAAATAAACCGAAGTATTCAAACCTGGGGTCGTCTCTCAAGGAATTATAGGGAAGTGTTTATTATTGGTTATGATGTACTTCTTTTTGGTGTTTTGAAATAAGGAAAAAAATGTAAATAGCAAAAAAGTAAGGAAAACTCAAATGGTAAAAAGGTCTTAGCAAGGGTTAATAGTTAAGGATCTCTATCCTTGTCACTAACCACAATATGATAGTTGTAGGGATCAATCTCATTTGGTTATCCTCTAACAATTGAAGGAAGGTTAAATGAGCTTCATTAATCCCAATCCATAAGTCTTAGCCACTCACTAATCGAATTAGTGAAGGCTAATGTCAATAGACATCAACCATCAATCACTTGGGCATTAGCAACTTAAGGTCACCCAAGTTACCAACCCAAGCCAAGAATAGAAAAATCTACTCTATTGCTAGAAGAGACATTTCGTCAAACACATAGAATGCAAAAAAGAGAAACATCATAAAATGCAAGAACTTATAAAAGCTATAACTAACACAAGTGAAAAAGCAATAAGAGAAACCAAGGCAAACATAAAAAGGGTATGGAAACATAAAATTGCATTAAAAAGGAAATTGAAAGTAACACAAGAGTTCATAAACTAAATGGGCAAAATAAAAGAATCAATGAGAGAAGTAGATAACTAAAGTGCTAAAACAAATAAAAGAAAGAGAAAACTAAATTAAAATAAGACTGAAACCTAAACCTAAGGAGAAATTTAAAGAAGAAACACTAAACCTAGAGAGAGGAGAGAGTCACCCTCTCTAGAATTCTACATCTAAAACCTAAAGTTTGAATGAATGAAAGTTGAATGATTCTAGCTCCACTCTGTAGTCTCTTGTCTTCATTTTCGGGCCTGAAACTGGGTCAAAAGCAGCCCAGAAATCGCCCCAGTGAATTCACTTTACTGAGGCACGTGACGCTCGTCACGCGTACGCGTCAGCCATGTGTACGCGTGGACACCAGCTTCTCAAAACTCCAATTTCTTGTGTTCTTTTCACTTTTTCATGCTTCTTTTCTATCCTCTAAGCTGTTTCTGCTCTATAAATCCTGTAAACAGTTAACACACATATCATGGTATCAAATGGTAATAAAAGAGGAATAAAGATTAGCAATTTTAAGGCCTAGAAAGCATGTTTTCAATCATAGCACAAAATTAGGAAGGAAACTTAAAAATATGCAAATTATATGGATATAAGTGAGAGAATAATTGACAAAATCCACTCAATTCAATCCAAAATATATCATAAAATAGTGGTTTATCAATCTTCAAGATGTTCAAGTAACATGTAGAAAAGCAAAGTGGTCGTAGCATCAAGGTACTTCATAGTGACGGAAGAACTGAATACACTTCCAAAGAACTTAATAAATTTTGCGAAGAAGAGGGTGTCGAGTCTCAACTCATAGTGGGATATGCTCCTGAGCAAAATGGAGTATCTGAGAGGAAAAATAGAACTGTGATGGAAATGGCATGCTCGATCCTCAAGGAGAAAATTTTTCCCAACATCTTCTGGGTAGAAGCTGTATAAACAGCAGTATACCTACTAAATTGCTGTCTCACTAAGGTAGTAGAAAATTAAACTCCAATTCAAGCATGTGGACAAAAACTTTCTGGAAAGCATCTAAAAGTCTTTGGATGCATATGATATATGTCCATATTTCCACACAAAAAAGAAGCTTAATGAAAAGACAGAGAAAGGAATCCTCATTGGGTATAGTAAACAATCAAAAGAATACCATATGTATAACTTGCAAACAAAGAAACTCATCATCAGCAGAGACGTGGAGTTTGATGAAAATGCTAGAAAGAAAGTATTGAAGTATCATAACAACCACCTACAAGACTCGAAGAACAAGAACATGAAGAAGTAAGCACAACTACTCTAATAGTAGAAGCAACCACTGATTCCCCTCTAAGAAAAACTAAACCTCTACAAGACGTATATGAAACATGCAAATTTTCCAAGATTGGACCTACAAACTTTGAAGAAGCAAAAAAGAAAGAAAAATGGAGAAATTCCATGGAAGAAAAAATCAAGATGATTGAAAAGAACAACACATGGGAGTTGGTAGATCGTCCTTCAAATAAGGATGTCATTGGAGTCAAATGGATATACAAGACTAAGCTCAATCCCAATGGATCCATTCAAAAGCATAAGACAAGGCTCATAGCTAAAGAATCTACACAAATTCTCAGGATAGATTATATAGGGACATTTGCACCTGTTGCTCGCCTGGATACAATAAGAGTGCTCATTGCACTAGCCGCACAAAAACAATGAAAGATCTATCAATTGGATGTAAAATCCCCCTTTCTAAATAGAGAACTAGTGGAAGAAGTATATGTTGATAAACTACAAGGGTTCAATGTAGAAGGGCACGAAGACAAGGTGTTAAGACTAAATAAAGCACTCTATGGACTTAAGCAAGCTCCACGAGCATGGTATAGTCGAATTGACAAATATTTCATTGATCATGAATTTAGGAGGAGTAAAAGTAAGCCACACTCTACATCAAGACACAAAGTAATTCAAACACTCTCATAGTTTCCTTGTACGTGGATGATTACATAGGAAACAATGAGACCATGATCAAATAATTTAAAGAAGAAATGAAGCCGACATTTGAGATGACTGATTTAGGATTGATGCACTATTTTCTTGACATTGTGGTAAACCAAAATGAAGACGAAATTTTTATCTCGCAAAAGAAATACACTCAAAATTCACTACAAAGGTTCATGATGAATAATTGCAAAGCAATATCTACTCCTCTAGTCTATAATGAGAAATTACAAAAAGAAAATAGATCTGGAGAGGCAGATGCTTCACAATGTAGAAGTCTCATTGGAAGTCTCCTTCATCTAACTACTACATGACCCTACATCATGTATGCAACAAGTCTACTATCAAGATTCATGCAAAAGCCAAGTCAGAAGCACTCTATGAAACTGCAAAAAGAATCTTAAGATATCTACAAGGCACATAGGATTATGGCATTCACTATAAATCTACTGAAGATCCAAAATTACTTGGATATACCGATAGTGATTGAGCAGGATTAATTGATGAAATGAAAATCACTTCTGGATATACATTTACACTAGGATCAGGAATATTATCTTGGGCATAAAAAAAACAGAAACTACAACTCAATCATGTACTGAAGCTGTGTATGTTACAGCCACAAATGCTACTATTCAAGCAAAATATGGTTAAGAAAAATTTCGAAGACATAGGAGAGCAACAAGAAGAATCAACAACTATATTGTGCGACAGCAAGTCAGCAATAACAATGACAAACAATTCAGTCCATCATAGTAGGACCAAGCATATAGCTATCAAGTATCATTTTATACGAGAAGCCATATTGGAGAAAAAGATAAAGATCGAGTATTGCAACACAGATGAACAATTGGCTAACATCTTCAACGAGGCACTACCAAGATCAAAGTTCGAATTATTTCGAGAGATGCTTGGAGTTATACAAATGTGTATCAACGAGGAGTATTGATTATGCTACATATTTGTAGAATTCTATAGAATCCTCATGATCTTGTTTCATAAAAATAAATATCTACATTTTTTCGGAAGATAATATCTAGAAATATCTATAATATCCAAGAGCTAGAATTATCTAGAAATTGTAATGAACCAACTTGTGAAGTCTATAAATAAGCAATTATAGAACTCCTTGTAACTAACTAACAAACACAAATTTTTCTAGCTTTTGTACTGATATCAATAATATAACTATCAAATTTTTTAAACCATTCATCCAAATTACTTATTCATCAAAACTATCTTTACTACAATATTCAAATCCAAAACTAACATGAATCTTAAGAAAGTTGATTATAATTGAATTTTGATTATACATGTGATGTATGATTTTAATTAAATTAAAGTTATATGATTGATATAATATAAATGCCTTGTATGTAGCAATATTGTTAGAAGTCAACAATGTTGCCAATTTGGTAGTGGCATATATAAATTTTGGACTTTAGTAAAATGTATAATTTTATTTTATACTAAATTAGCATACAAATAATGAGACTTTTACATGGAAAGACATTGAGATTATTTGAGGAGAAATCAAGTAAAATATAAGGTTCTGAAAATCGGACCAGATTGGCTAGTCCGACCAAGAACTGGTGACATTAACAATTCGGTCTGTGAGAAATAATTGGCGATCATAAAACCAGTGAGAAATTGCTAAACCGGCCGGGATGATATTGTGGTCGCTGAAAACTCTTTGTCTAAAATAGCTAATGTCAAACGGATACTGGATAAAATTAAAATTTTAGAATAAAGGATTTGGGTACTCTTAAATACATCTTAGGAACTGAAGTTGTTCATTCTAATAAGGGTATATCTTTATCACAACATAAATATTGTTTAGATCTCCTTGATGATTATGGTCCTTTGGGGCAAAGCCAGCTTCGGTCCTAATGGATAGTGTTACTCGATTATATCAAGATAAGAGTTCTCTTCTTCTGGATCCATTTGTCTATCGTCGTCTTGTTGATCGCCTAATTTATCTCACTACCACATGACCGGACATCACCTATGTCACTCAGCAACTAAGTTAGTTTATGACTTCTTTCACTCAAAATCATTACAAAGCTGCTTTTTGGACACTACAATACTTAAAAAGAAGTCCAGACAAAGGACTCTTCTTTCCCAGGAACTCCACTCTTTAACTCAATATTTTAGTGATTCCAACGATTGGGCCGGATATCTGGATACTCGTTGTTCTATAACTGGGTGTTGTTTCATTTTAGGAGACTTGTTGGTTAGTTGAAAAACTAAGAAGCAAATGATCGTTTCTCCCTCTGCTACTGAGTATCGAGCATTAGCAAGCACCACTTGTGAATTTCAACGGATCCTTAACTTGTTGAGTGCTTTTCACATCTTGTGCTCGGCCATTGGATACTCTATTGTGACAATCAAAGTGCCTTTCATATTGCTACTAATTCTGTCTTTCATGAGTGTACTAAACACTTGGAAGTTGATTGCCATCTCGTGCGTCAAAAACCACAAGTGGGTGTTATGAAACTGCTACCTATCACCTTTTTCAACCAATTGGCTAACATTTTAACCAAATCACTATCTAAGGTGGGGATTCTTGAGATTTTTCATCCTCCAACTTGCGGGATATTAGAATACAAGCAAAACTTAACCCAAAATAATAACCAAACAAAATCAAATTAGCCCACTCATACTATGAAATTCCAACCAATTAAGTGACAATTCATTCTACTATTTTATCTTTTTCCTCAAACCTTCTATAATAAGTTAGTTATGTGACTCAATATTCTGTTAGCATAAAAGTTATTGTGAAGATTTGGAATATTGCATCATAATTTTACTCACCTGTATAAACTATAGAATAGATTTATATGTATATATATTGTAAGCATCATACAGTGAGTGTGAATAACATAACTAAAACTTTTACCTCATATTTTTTATTTTCCCTTATTTTTATTTATAATCAAATTACAGTAAACCAGATATAATCGAAAATATGGGAGAGGGAAAATAGCAAAAATCAAACAACTAAGGAGAAGTAGGAAAGTAAAAAAATGCATGGATAAGTTCTTCGCATGAAAATCAAATAACGAGAAGAGAAGAAAAGCTAACCAACATTTTGTTTGTTTAGTAGTGACTTCTTCGCGTGAATGTACTAAAGAAAACAAGCGCGAAGAAAAACGAAGAAGATGCAAATGCAGCAAAGAACACAAAAAAGAAGATATAATCGTAGATGGAAATGGTGACCGAGAGAGAAAGTGCAAGGAAAAAGTGCATGAGGTGAGTGACTGGCTTGGGGAGTGTGTGGGTGCGTATTTCTGTGAGAATGAGCTTTATTTTTTAATGGTGATTTCTTCCCAACCATATAGAATTGTGAGGGTTATTAACCCTTGATTACGTGTGACCATCACAGCCATTGATGATTTAAATTTTTTAAAAGTTCATTAATTGATTCGTTAAATATTTTTACACTACATTGTATTCTATGTTATTTGCATTATATCACCTAACGTATATGTACTCCAATATGAATGGGTGAAATTGTGCAAATAATTGATTTTAACAAAATGTTTCAAAATAATAAAAATAGTAGTTAATCCCTCGAAGACCCTAATTTATCCCCTCCCCGTTAGGATCCAGCAACCCACTACAAAACTCTCTCCAAATACCTTTATAAGGCCTATTAACAGGATCCGGCAACCCACTGCAAAACTCTCTCTAAATACTTTTGTAAGGCCTACTGCTTCTTCGAGCTCATGAACAAGAAGAGGGATCGATTATTGCCATGTTTTAGAAGTAGTGCTGTTATGCTCTATAATTCCGTGCCTCTGTAATAAGATCTAAACAGAGAGAGAAAGAGAGAGAGAAAATTAATAAATCTAAAAAACTATGAAGTAAGACAAAAATGGTGGTCATCTTCACTAGAACTGGTGTTGTTAATTTTTAGTTTTATTTTTTTTTAGTTTTTTCATCATAAACAATAAATTATATTATTAGTCACACCTCTTATCACAACAATTTTTTTAAATATATAATTTTAAATATTATTTATCAAAAAAATTTAATTTTAATGCAAATAATTTTACATGCGTATTCGTATACAAAGCTTTTTTTATAACCATGTTGAGTATAACGTATATATTAAAAGTTAGTCACTATATAAATAGAGATATACTATAGGAGATCATTATAATTTATTATTTTAGGTTATTACTTAACTATCAACTCAATTTCTTTAGTCTAATAATTTAATAATATATATTTTATCTCATTTTTTTTAAACATTGATAACTAACTAATAGACAATGGTCAAAAATAATAAAATTTTGATGGTTCTCTAATATACCTCATATAAATATATTTTAAAGGGTAAAATACAATTCTGGTCTTTAACGTTTTGGCCAAATTTTAATTTAGTTTCTAATATTTTAAATACTTTATTTCTGTCCCAAAAAATTTTAAACAGGTTTAATATATTTCTATCATGCTAAATTTAACACTTATTAATTAACAGAATGAGTGATATGAACATTAATAATATTATTAATTAAGTCATATCTTCTTCTATATATTCGAAAAACATAATCAAAACCTTTTTGTAACACTTTTGCTCCTCAATTTCTTTTTTGTATAAAACTCCAAATCTTAATCATCAATAATCAACACTTCAAAATTAAAGAAAAAAGTAATCGTTGATAAATCGATTTTACTTACATACTGAAATCGAATGTTACTGACTCTTTAATATACAATTATTTGTGTCAAATTTAATAATCTGAACTCGCTTAAAAAATTTTTGAGATTGAAATAGAGTGTTTAAAAGTTGTTAAGACTGAAATACAACGTTTAAGATATTAAGAACTAAATTAGGATTCAGGCCAAACGTTAGATACTAAAATAATACTTTACCCATATTATAAATTTTTAAACAACACATGTATTACAAAGATATAACATTGATGCTGCATGACTAAATTATTTTGTTGAATTAAATTAGTTTAATAACTTATTGACATAATAAAAATCATATAAAAAAATACACAAAAAAAAAAATAAAAAAAGATATAATTAAGCTTAGATATAAAAATAATTACTTGTTTATTTAATATTTTTAAGATATAATGACTACTTATATACCGACAATATTTTTGCTTTTCTTATAGTTAATTATCAAAACAAAAATTTGTGCATTTTATAAAAAAGAATAATAGTTCGAATGACTTTTAAAAAAATGTTAAATGATATTATAATTTTAAATAAATTTTAATCACCAAATTAGTCTTTTAAATATTTATTTTATTAGACAAATTAATTTTCATCATATCAAATTATTCGTTTATATAGAAAGACTAAGATGAAAATTTTAAATATTTCAAAGAATTATTATATCTTTTAATAATGACAGAGATTAAATTATATAATTTTATACTAATATTTTACTTGAGAATTGATATGTCTAATAAAATAAAATATTTAAGACGAATTTGGTAATTAAAATTTGACAAAAGAGGGTTGGGTCTGTAGAAGTTTGGCTTTTTCCTTTTTCTAGAGATGCGCAGGTTGAATCTGAGACACAACAGATGAAAACTTTTCTTTTTATATCAATTTACAGTTGTAAAAATTGAAATTACAAACCACCCCCTTTAAATTATACAGAATGTATATACACTATTTATTCATACAGTACCATATAGTATGTAAACTCTATCAATTAATAAACCTTTGAATGTCTGTATTGATTAATGATTAAGATGGTAACACCTAATTAAGGATAAATAACCCATAAAATCATTTTGAATTTGAAAGAAGTCACCTTTTCTAATTTTGGGAGAATGCAGAGTATAGATATGTTTTCATATTGGCAGATTTTAGTGTAGTGCTATCATAATTGTTTTTGCTTGCATGTAACAGAAAGTACCATGCCTCTTTTTGGTTGCTATCTATTTTTCAAGTTTAATCTTTGACTTCAAATGCAATGAAGGGTATAAATGTAATTTTAAAATAAAAATAGCAAAAGAGAGCATAAAATAGAATAGGATTCAATAAAGGTGAACATAGCACCCTATTACATGACATGTTATTTAGATAATTCACCTAGAATAAACATCCAACTATCAGACAAACTGATTAAGATACTCATCCACAGTTGTGTATTTGACATCGGGATAGAGCTGTGATGCCTCCACTCCAAAAGATTCCTCAATTTCAAAGTTAGTTTGATCCCCCTTCACATACACAGCATGGGTAATAGAAAGGACCACGTTCAAGGGTGGGGCAGACTCTGAAATGAAAAGAAAATGAAGAAGATTATTATGTCACCAGTGCATATAACTTAGCACATATACATCCTGAAATGAAAGCTAAGAGTACTTTTACTCACTAACCTTGAATTTGCTTGAGGACTTGTTCTTCCGGTACATAGACCTTCTCAAGAGTCTTACCAATCTTGTTCTCCCAGAGAGACACTAATTCATTGAATGACAAGGTATTAGCTGGGGGTCTGATATAGAGAATTTTATTCAAGGTTCTTGGATCATCCACCGCTTTGATGGTGTAAGCTGCGATGTCCTCTTCCTTGTTCCAAACAGCTACAAACATTAATATATAATGTGTCAATAATGTGTGAGATACTGTACATCTATATACATGTGCTTCAAGAATTTAAGTGCATACTCACATTTGGCGTTTCCATCCCCAAGGATAACAACTTTGTCTCTTGGGGGAGAGGTAGCTCCAGGCTGTGACAGATTGGGTAGAAAGTAACCAGCAAAGAA
>NC_029778.3:53863945-53864373 GCF_000817695.3 Arachis duranensis
TCAGCCTCAACGGTTCGACGAATTTTGGACTTGGTAGCAAATGCACTCTTTGCGGGATCAACTGCGGTAGTTCGGTCCACATCATTCCCGAATTCCGAGGGAAGAAATCTCTGAACCATAAGATAACAACCATCAACAGCAAGTTCCAAAATTAAAAACGGAAATTTCTTCCGAAAACATCTTAAAAAGGTGATACCTTGACATTTCCTGCCTCCTTGATGGCAGAAATGATCTTGTCTTGATCAGCTAACTGGGCATGTCCGACGGTAGAGATGACGACGTCCACCTGCTTGATGGCCTTCACCAAACTTTCGTGATCATACAGATCTCCCTGCGTGTGCCGTACAGTATAAGGTCGCAGCATTAAAGAAGAGGAATAAGAAGAAAAGGGGTTTTACTTTTACGTACCGAAATAAGATTGACCCCCA
>NC_029778.3:53864456-53868959 GCF_000817695.3 Arachis duranensis
AGAAGGAAGGTTGGGTGGCCGGTCTTGGCGCTGGTTTCCACCACGAATTTCCCAATGTAGCCGGTGCCTCCGATCACCAGAATCTTGCTACTCGCTGCTGCCATCTCAGAGTGTACTCACTACTCACTAGTGACTATCGTTGTCTCTGCTATTTGCTTATACTTTCAATGTCTGCCTCCTTTTATAACTTCCAATTTCCAACCCCTCTTCTCCCGTGGACCCACGGTTACGCACGACCCTTAATCTGCCATGTTAATAATATTTATTTGAGAATGAAATGTATTTATTCACATAGTGCGTCTAGATACATGATTTACAACCTCAAATTAAAGTTTCATTTTATGGGTCACAAATTATAGTTCATAGTACGACTTATCTAATTGATGCTATTATTCCACTCTTTGTTTCTCACATTCTCTTTCTCTGCCACCTATTTGGTTAGTGGTGATTCTCCTTTTAGCAGTGGTGTAACGTGACTTTGCTTCTGCTTGCAATATCTTTTTCCGGATTTGTGTTTCGTAAATTATCTAAATTTACATATGTTATATATTTAACATATGGTGTAAATTCCTTGACGTCATGTGTAAGTCATACATACGCACTTATATTATTGAATATTTAACAAAATTATATTAGGTTAATTTTTTGGTTGCGATATTATATTGATAATTAAATTTAGTGAATTATCAAATATATTATGTTTTTATAAAATTATTTAATACTTGTATTATATATTCACATTTCAACAAAAATATTAACTCTTGTTATTACTATCTCTAAATACATGTATTTCTAAAGTATAATTACTTAATAATGGTATCACCTTCTATTTAACAAATAAATAACATATTAAAAAGACACCAAAAAATATTAAAATTTACACTAAAGTCATCACTTAATATAAATATTTAAAAAATTATTATTTTAAAATAACAAAATGTATTTAGATAAATAAAAGTCGATACATAAATATTTTAAAATATATAGTACGTATTTGACTTAGAGGTAGATGATGACCTCTATCATTCTATGTCAACCAAAATATGGTGTACTGTTGGCTAAACTAAAAATTTACATACTGCTGATAACAATGTCGAACGAGAAACCTTGGCTGAGGGTCATTTTATTTTTAAAATTAAAACAAAATAAAAATAAAAATAAAAAACATCCAATAATTAGTCCCGCCATGGATGACTAACTTTAAGGCCAAAGATTTTTAGTGTAGAGTAAGTGAGTAACATGGTTATCGGATGCCTCATTTAGTAGTAGTTGATAAGAAGGTAGTACCTCAGTTGTGGTATTCCATTTCACGCATTGCGTAGTGGCATTGCATACCTGACTCACATACCTACTTCTTCAAAGTAGTTGGTCAATGTGACACATACTATTGAATTGAAACTTGAAGGGAAACGGTCATTTTTTGTGGTGAATGTGGGGGTAAGTTTGTGTTTTAAAATATTTTAAAATAATTTTAATATTGTCTCACTATAATTTTAGCAAAAATTACTAGTGGAAAACATATTTTCTCAACTTATTTTTTTTCCTATAACTTGGTAAATTGTGTCCTATATCTTCTAATAGTATAAAATCTAGAATAAAGGATAAATAGGTTTCTAACTTTTTTTTTGGATATTTTTGTCTCTGACTATTGACAATTACTTTCAAGTTGGACGGATCAGTCCCTCCGTCCAAATGGCTCCATCAGATTCAACGAAAAAATCTGAGGTGACTCCCGTAATGCTTGTCACGCGTACGCGTGGGTCACGCGTACGGGTCGCCGGACAGATTTCCCACTCACGCCTACGTGTCGTCATGAATTCTCCACTTCACTATAAATTTTCTGTTTTGCATACTTTTTTTTTCCATTTCTTTCAGGTTATTCTTGCCTTCAAAACTTTAAATCACTCAAATAAACATATCAAGACATCGAATAGGAGAAAAGCAAATTAAATTTAGCAATTAAGAGTGTGTTTAGGTTTAGTTTTTTTTTTAAGTTTCACTTTTTAGTTTGCCTATTTTTTCTTCCTCTGAGCCTAAATGTAATTCTGCTCTTCAACCCAAATTTAGCCAAAACTAAAAATAATAGCTTTTGCGTTTACATTTTCATGTTAGATTGAAATTTATTTTCTATCTCCCAATTTTGTACTTCATTGTTCCTATGATTAATTTTGTTGCTTTTTTTTATAATATTTTTTCTCTAATACTCTCTCATGAATATTATTATTCTTTATAGAATTCTTACTTTTTTGTTTATATACATTTTTTACCTATTAATTTTTTTGTATAGAATAATAATAGTAAAATTATGTGTACTAAAAAAGAGTACTAAGAGTACTAAAAATATCTATATAAAAATATCATAAAAATTTTTTATATTTATTTCTATAATTGTCAAGATAAATATTTAATTTTTATTATTTTGAGTACTCTCTCTTATAATTGTAATTCTCGTGTACAATATTTTAGTGTAATTTTTTTATAATATAAATTATTATCTCATTAGAAAAGACAAATTAAATAAAAAATTAATCATAGGTAATAATATAATCATAAACGTTGGATTCCAAAATAATATTAAGAATAAGATTATTGAGAGTACTGGAATAAGAATACCACATAAAAAAAATACTAAATTAACATTTTTGATGTACAATGCAAGACTACGATGATGCAAAAAATAAAAAAGAAAAAGAAGAAAAGCCGACGAAAAATGTTACTAACAGTGACTTTTACTTTGAGAGCAATTTCATCATTGTAACTTTCTTTAATCATGTGGAGCCTATATTATTCTTACTTTTCTTCCATTCCATGCCTTGATAGGTTTGTTTGAGTGATTTAAAGTTTTGAAGGTAAGAATGGCTTGAAAGAAATGGAAAAAAAGCATGCAAGGTGGAAAATTCGTAAAGGAACCGGGATTTGCTGAATTCATGGCGACACGTACACGTGATCCACGCGTACGCGTGACAAGCATTACGGGAGCCACGTCAGATTTTTCTGTTGGGTCTAACGGAGGCATTTGGACGGAGGGACTGATCCGTCCAACTTTTAAAGATGTCAGAGACTTAAAAGTAATTTTTAATGGTCAGGAACAAAAATATCCGCAGAAAAAAAGTTAGGGACCTATTTATCCTTTACTCTAAAATCTATGACCTTTTAAGCCATGTACCATTTCTCATTTCTTTGGAACTAAATGCATGTACGTGTCGTCCCGTTGTTCTTTTGGAATAAAAAATAAAGGGAAAGTGTTAGGTTCTGTTGCTATTCTCTTTACTTATGTTCTCACATTTAAATCCACCCAATAATGTATAATCGTTCTCTTTTACAAATTCTAGTTTTTCAAAGTTTTCTCTCTTCTCTTCCTCCCAAACGCTATGTTTTCAACACCGTTCAACTCATCCAGAACTTGAAAATCCTAACTCGAGCTATGCAGAATCTTCGACTGAGAGCACAATCACAGCAATAGCATTGGATAGTTTCATCTAGTGAGATGCTGGCGATGCTGAGCGGGTACGATCTTTGTTTCAAGCTTCACATTCTCTCAAACTTCAACAACCTGGTTGAGACATTCTGGGTCGAGATCTCAACCAGCACACCTCTCATGCAAGGATTCTTTTGATCTATTTCTTTTTTTAGTATTGAATTTTTAATCTCTTTGATTTGGGATTTTTATATGTGCTTTCGTTGCATTTGATTTGGAGTTTTCGTATGTGTTTTCTTTACAGAGAATTTGAGTTGTTTTCCATGTTTATTTTTTTATCAAGGTAAAAGTAGTTTGGTCTCAGTGAGTGCCGTTGCTAGAGAAGATCCTCTGCTGTAATGTTTCTTGGAAGAAACCCCACGATGGTGGTGCTTGGTGTGGGTTATGTGCAGTGCTTGCGTCTCCACCTTGAATCTTTTTCTTGTATCTCCTTTGGATTTAAAGGAGTGTTAGGGTTTTCTATTTTTTTTCTGAAATTATTTTTTCTTTTTTTAATCATCTTCCTGTTTTTAAGTTTTTTTTATGCTTCAAATAATTATGAATTCACTGTAACTTTCTCATTACCAGAATGTCACGCTTCCGACTGCGTGGTGCACGAAATTGTGATAATCAATGGCGCCATCAACATGGTACGCTCAATTACAATCTCAACTCTTTATTACAACTTCGCACAACTAACCAGCAAGTGCACTGGGTCGTCCAAGTAATAAACCTTACGCGAGTAAGGGTCGATCCCACGGAGATTGTTGGTATGAAGCAAGCTATGGTCATCTTGTAAATCTTAGTCAGGCGGATTCAAATGGTTATGGAGGATAACATAAAACATAAAATAAGGATAGAGATACTTATGTAATTCATTGGTGAGAATTTCAGATAAGCGTATGGAGATGCTTTGTCCCTTTCGTCTCCCTGCTTTCCTACTGTCTTCATCCAATCCTTCTTACTCCTTTCCATGGCAAGCTTAAGCAAGGGTTTCACCGTTGTCAGTGGCTACCTCCCATCCTCTCAGTGAAAATGTTCAACGC
>NC_029778.3:53869230-53871249 GCF_000817695.3 Arachis duranensis
GTTCAATCATAAAAACATGATCAAAAGATTCCAGGATGTCAAATACAATAGTAAAAGGTCCTATTTGTAGATAACTAGTAGTTTAGGGTTTACAAAAAATGAGTAAATGATATAAAAATCCACTTCCGGGTCCACTTGGTGTGTGCTTGGGCTGAGCATTGAAGCTTTCATGTGTAGAGACTTTTCTTGGAGTTAAACGCCAGCTTTTGTGCCAGTTTGGACGTTTAACTCCTATTCTTGTGCCAGTTCCGGCGTTTTACGCTAGAATTCTTGAGCTAACTTGGAACGCCTGTTTGAGCTATCAAATCTCGAGCAAAGTATGAACTATTATATATTGCTGGAAAGCCCAGGATGTCTACTTTCCAACGCAATTCAAAGCGCGCCAATTGGGCTTTTGTAGCTCCAGAAAATCCACTCCGAGTGCAGGGAGGTCAGAATCCAACAACATCTGCAGTTCTTTTTTGCCTCTGAATCAGATTTTTGCTCAGATCCCTCAATTTCAGCCAGAAAATATATGAAATCACAGAAAAACACACAAATTCATAGTAAAGTCCAGAAAAGCGAATTTTAAATAAAAACTAACTAAAACATACTAAAACATACTAAAAATAATGCCAAAAAGCGTATAAATTATCCGCTCATCACAACACCAAACTTAAATTGTTGCTTGTCCCCAAGCAATTGAAAATCAAATAGGGTAAAAAGAAGAGAATATACAATGAACTCCAAAAACATCTATGAAGATCAGTATTAATTAGATGAGCGGGGCTTTTAGCTTTTTGCCTCTGAACAGTTTTGGCATCTCACTTTATCCCTTGAAATTCAGAATGATTGGCTTCTATAGGAACTCAGAATCCAGATAGTGTTATTGATTCTCCTAGTTAAGTATGATGATTCTTGAACACAGCTACTTTGTGAGTCTTGGCCGTGGCCCAAAGCACTCTGTCTTCCAGTATTACCACCGGATACATATATGCCACAGACACATAACTGGGTGAACCTTTTTAGATTGTGACTCAGCTTTGCTAGAGTCCCAAATTAGAGGTGTCCAGGGTTCTTAAGCACACTCTTTTTTTCCTTGGATCACAACTTTATTTTTTTTACCCTTGCCTTTTGGTTTAAAGGGCTATTGGCTTTTTCTGCTTGCTTTCTCTCTTTTCTTTTTTTTTTCGCATATAATCTCTCTCTTTTTTTTTTGAATTCTCTGCTTTTTCTTGTTTCAAGAATCATTTTTATGATTTTTCAGATCCTCAGTAACATGTCTCCATTTTCATCATTCTTTCAAGAGCCAACATTCATGAACAACAAATTCAAAAGACATATGTACTGTTCAAGCATACATTCAGAAGTCAAAGTATTGCCACCACATCAAAATAATTAATCTGTTATAAAATTTAAAATTCATGCAATTCTTCTCTTTTTCAATTAAGAACATTTTTCATTTAAAAAAGGTGATGGATTCATAGGACATTCATAACTTTAAGGCATAGACACTAAGACACTAATGATCATAAGACACAAACATAGACAAACATAAGCATAAAAATTTGAAAAACAGGAAAATTAAGAACAAGGAAGTTAAAGAACGGGTCCACCTTAGTGATGGCGGCTTGTTCTTCCTCTTGAGGATCTTATGGAGTGCTTGAGCTCCTCAATGTCTCTTCCTTACCTTTGTTGCTCCTCACTCATGATTCTTTGATCTTCTCTAATTTCATGGAGGAGGATGGAATGTTCTTGGTGCTCCACCCTTAGTTGTCCCATGTTGGAACTCAATTCTCCTAGGGAGGTGTTGATTTGCTCCCAATAATTTTGTGGAGGAAAGTGCATCCCTTGAGGCATCTCAGGGACATGTCCATGAGTGGGATCTCTTGTTTGCTCCATCCTTTTCTTAGTGATGGGCTTGTCCTCATCAATGAGGATGTCTCCCTTTATGTGAACTCCAACTGAATTACAGATGTGACAAATGAGATGAGGGAAGGCTAACCTTGCCAAGGTAGAGGACTTGTCCGCCACCTTATA
>NC_029778.3:53871364-53873123 GCF_000817695.3 Arachis duranensis
ACTTCGGATCGGTTGCTAGTGGGAATGATGCGTTGGATAAACTCCAACCATCCCCTAGCCACGGGCTTGAGGTCATGCCTTCTCAGTTGAACCAGCTTCCCTCTTGAATCTCTCTTCCATTGAGCGCCCTCTTCTCAAATGTCTATGAGGACTTGGTCCAACCTTTGATCAAAGTTGACCCTTCTAGTGTAGGGGTGTTCATCTTCTTGCATCATGGGCAAGTTGAATGCCAATTGTAAGCCAATTCTTTGGGTCCGGGTTCACACTTTGATCATGGTTCTTGGTGATCCATGCATTGGCATAGAACTCTTGAACCATTAAGATTCCGACTTGTTGAATGGGGTTGGTAAGAACTTCCCAACCTCTTCTTCGGATCTCATGTCGGATCTCCGATATTCACTCTTTTTGAATTTGAAAGGGACCTCGGGGATCACCTTCTTCATGGCCACAACTTCATAGAAGTGGTCTTGATGCACCCTTGAGATGAATCTCTCCATCTCCCATGACTCGGAGGTGAAAGCTTTTGCCTTCCCTTTCTTCTTTCTAGAGGTTTCTCCGGCCTTAGATGCCATAAATGGTTATGGAAAAACAAAAAGCAACGCTTTTACCACACCAAACTTAGAAGGTTTGCTCGTCCTTGAGCAAAAGAAGAAAGAATAGAGTAGAAGAAGAAGAAAGATAGGAGATGGAGGGGGGCTTTGTGTTTCGGCCAAGGGGGAGAAGTAGTGTTTAGGTTGTGTGAAAATGAAGGAGTGAAGATGGGTTTATATAGGGGTGGAGAGAGGGGTAGGGTTTGGCCATTATGGGTGGATTTGGGAGGGTAAGTGGTTTGAATTTGGATGGTGAGGTAGGTGGGGTTTTATGAAGGATGGATGTGAGTGGTGAAGAGAATGGTGGGATTTGATAGGTGAGGGGTTTTGGGGAAGAGGTATTGAGGTGATTGGTGAATGGGTGAAGAAGAGAGAGAGTGGTGGGGTTTGTGGGGATTCTGTGGGGTCCACAAATTCTGAGGTGTCAAGGATAACTCATCCCTGCACCAAGTGGCGAGCAAAAATGCTCCTTCTGCCAATCCTGGCGTTAAACGCCGGGTTGGTGCCCATTTCTAGAGTTTAACGCCAGCTTCTTGCCCATTCCTGGTGTTAAACGCCAGTCTGGTGCTCCTTTCTGGCGTTAAACGCCCAGAGTGGTACCAGACTGGGCGTTAAACGCCCAGTTTGCTATCTTCACTGGTGTTTAAACGCCAGCAAATTTTCCTCCAGGCTGTGCTATTTTTCTTTCTGTTTTTCATTCTATTTTTGCCTTTTCAATTGATTTTGTGACTTCCCATGATCATTAACCTGTAGAAAACATAAAATAACAATGGAAAATAGATAAATATAACATTGGGTTGCCTCCCAACAAGCACTTCTTTAACGTCAGTATCTTGACAGTGGGCTCTCATGGAGCCTTACAGATACTCAGAGCAATGTTAAAACCTCCCAACACCAAACTTAGAGTTTGAATGTGGGGGTTCAACACCAAACTTAGAATTTGGTTGTGGCCTCCCAACACCAAACTTAGAGTTTGACTGTGGGGGCTCTGTTTGACTCTGTTTTGAGAGAAGCTCTTCATGTTTCCTCTCTATGGTTACAGAGGGATATCCTTGAGCCTTAAACATAAGGGATTCTTCATTCACTTGAATGATCAATTCTTCTCTGTCAACATCAATCACAGCCTTTGCTGTGGCTAGGAAGGGTCTGCCAAGGATGATGGATTCATC
>NC_029778.3:53873280-53873613 GCF_000817695.3 Arachis duranensis
AGTCAAGTCATCCAGTTCTTTGGTGAGCAAAGGGGGTTCATCCTCCCAAGTCTCATTACCAAATAACTTGTCATTTAGTTTTATGATTGCTCCAAGGTACTTAGCAACTTGCTCTTCAGTGACATCTTCGTCCTTTCAGATGAAGAATACTCATCAGAGCTCATGAATGGCAGAAGTAAATCCAATGGAATCTCTATGGTCTTAGTGTGAGCCTCAGATTCCCATGATTCCTCATTGGGAAACTTATTGGAGGCCAGTGGATGTCCATTGAGGTCTTCCTCAGTGGCGATCACTGCCTCTTCCTCCTCTCCAAATTCGGCCATGTTGATGGCC
>NC_029778.3:53873708-53874174 GCF_000817695.3 Arachis duranensis
ATTGCTAAACCTGTTTCTTCCACCATTATTGTTGTTGAAATCTTGTTGAGGTCTCTGTTGATCCTTCCATGAGAGATTTGGATGATTTCTCCATGAAGGATTATAGGTATTTCCATAGGATTCTCCCATGTAATTCACCTCTTTCATCGATGGATTCTCAAGATCATAAGCTTCTTCTTCAGATGAAGCGTCCTTAGTACTGCCTGGTGTAGCTTGCATTCCAGACAGACTTTGAGAAATCATATTGACTTGCTGAGTCAATATTTTGTTCTGAGCCAATATGGCATTCAGAGTATCAATCTCAAGAACTCCGTTCTTCTGATTCGTCCCATTGTTCACAGGATTCCTTTCAGAAGTGTACATGAATTGGTTATTTGCAACCATTTTAATGAGTTCTTGAGCTTCTGTAGGCGTCTTCTTCAGATGAAGAGATCCTCCAGCAGAGCTATCCAATGATATCTTAGAG
>NC_029778.3:53874484-53881565 GCF_000817695.3 Arachis duranensis
TAATTGAGGCTTAAGCTCAAAGTTGTTTGCTCCAATGGCAGGGATAGAGATGCTTCTCCCATAAAAATCGGGAGTAGGTGCAGTAAAGTCACCCAGCACCTTCCTTGCATTGTTTGCATTGTTGTTGTTTTCGGCTGTCATGTCTTCTTCTTTGAAGATTTCTGTTAGGTCCTATACAGAGAATAGTGCTTTAGCTTCTCTTAGCTTTCGCTTCAAGGTCCTTTCAGGTTTAGGGTCAGCCTCAACAAGAATGCCTTTGTCTTTGTTCCTGCTCATATAAGAGAGAAAAGAACAAGAAAATATGGAATCCTCTATGTCACAGTATAGAGATTCCTTGAGGTGTCAGAGGAAAAGAAGAATAGAAGGAGAAGGTAGAAGAATTCGAAATTATCAAGAGAGATGGAGTTCGAATTGTTGATAGTAGAGGAGTGTTAGTCCATAAATAGAAGGATGTGAAAAGAGAGAAAGAAGTTTTAGAAAATTAAAGTGAATTAATTAAAAGAAATTTTGAAAAAACTGAAGAATGATTTTCGAAAATTAAAGTTGGGAAAGAAATAAAGTGATTTTTGAAAAAGATTTTGAAATTAGAAATCAAAAAGATATTATTGAAAACTATTTTGAAAAAGATGTGATTAAAAAGATATGATTGAAAAGTTATGGTTTTAAAAAGATATGATTGAAAAGATATGATTGAAAAATAATTTAAAAAGATTTGATTTTTAAAATTAATGACTTGGCTAACAAGAAAAGATATGATTCAAACGTTAAACCTTTCTCAACAGATAAGGCAACATACTTGAAATGTTGAATCAAATCATTAATTGTTAGCAAGTATTTTTGAAAAATGGAAAGAAATTGATTTTGAAAATATATGATTGAAAAGATATGATTTGAAAAAGATTTGATTTTGAAAAATTATGAAAACCTGAAAAAATTTGCATTAAAAACAAAATCTTCCCTCTTGTGCCATCCTGGCGTTAAACGCCCAAAACTTTAACCTTTTGGGCGTTAAACGCCCAGCCAGGCACCTTGGCTGGCGTTTAAACGCCAGTTTTCCTTCCTCACTAGGCATTTTGAACGTCCAGCTTTTTCTGTGTGATTCCTCTGCTGAATGTTCTGAATCTTCAATTCTCTGTATTATTGACTTGAAAAGACACAAATTGAAATTTTTTTTGAATTTTTAATGATGAGGAATAATCAAAATGCAACTAAGATCAAATAGACAATGCATGCAAGACACCAAACTTAGAAGTTTGTATACTACTGACACTAACAAATTGAGAATGCATATAAGAAACAACAAAACACACAAAACAAGAGAATTTAAAGATCAAAGCAAGTAAATCATCAAGAACAACTTGAAGATCAATGAAGACACATGAAAAATGCAAGAAGAACAGAAGCATGCAATTGACACCAAACTTAAAATGAGACACTAGACTCAAACAAGAAACATAAAAATAGAACTTAAAATTAGACACTAAACTCAAACAAGAAACATAAAAATATTTTTGATTTTAAGATTTTATAATTTTTTTTTTGGATTTTTCAAAAATTATGTGAAAAAAGAAAATAAAAAGGATTAAAACTTTTAATAAGAATTCCAGGAATCATGCAATGTTAGTCTAAAGCTTTAGTCTAAAAAAATTAGACATGGCTAGCCAAGCTTCAACAGGACATTACATTCAAGAGCTAAATTGATGAGAATCAATCAGCTTTGGTGATGATAAGAACATCACCTTGAAAATCTAGAATTCATTCTTAAAAATTCTGAAGAAAAATACCTAATTTAAGCAACAAGATGAACCGTCAGTTGTCCAAACTCAAACAATCCCCAACAACGGCGCCAAAAACTTGGTGCACGAAATTGTGATCATCAATGGCGCCATCAACATGGTACGCTCAATTGCAATCTCAACTCTTTATCACAACTTCGCACAACTAACCAGCAAGTGCACTGGGTCGTCCAAGTAATAAACCTTACGCGAGTAAGGGTCGATCCCAAGTAATAGACCTTACGCGAGTAAGGGTCGATCCCACGGAGATTGTTGGTATGAAGCAAGCTATGGTCATCTTGTAAATCTTAGTCAGGCGGATTCAAATGGTTATGGAGGATAACATAAAACATAAAATAAGGATAGAGATACTTATGTAATTCATTGGTGAGAATTTCAGATAAGGGTATGGAGATGCTTTGTCCCTTCCTTCTCTCTGCTTTCCTACTGTCTTCATCCAATCCTTCTTACTCCTTTCCATGGCAAGCTATATGTTGGGCATCACCGTTGTCAATGGCTACAGTCCCGTCCTCTCAGTGAAAATGTTCAACGCACTCTGTCACAGCACGGCTATTCATCTGTCGGTTCTCGATCATGTCGAAATAGAATCCAGTGATTCTTTTGCGTCTGTCACTATCGCCCCACAATCGCGAGTTTGAAGCTCGTCACAGTCATCCAATCCGAATACCACAGACAAGGTTATACCTTCCGGATTCTCTTGAATGCCGCGATCAATTCTAGCTTATACCACGAAGATTCCGATTAAGGGATCCAAGAGATATCCACTCAATCTAAGGTAGAACGGAAGTGGTTGTCAGGCACACGTTCATAGGTGAGAATGATGATGAGTGTCACGGATCATCACATTCATCAAGTTGAGGAACAAGTGATATCTTAGAATAAGAATAAGCCAAATTGAATAGAAGAACAATAGTAATTGCATTAATACTCGAGGTACAGCAGAGCTCCACACCTTAATCTATGGTGTGTAGAAACTCCACCGTTGAAAATACATAAGAACAAGGTCTAGGCATGGCCGAATGGCCAGCCTCCCAAAGAGGGTTCAATCATAAAAATGTGATCAAAAGATTCCAGGATGTCAAATACAATAGTAAAAGGTCCTATTTGTAGATACTAGTAGCTTAGGATTTACAAAAAATGAGTAAATGACATAAAAATCCACTTCCTGGCCCACTTGGTGTGTGCTTGGGCTGAGCATTGAGGCTTTCATGTGTAGAGACTTTTCTTGGAGTTAAACGCCAGCTTTTGTGCCAGTTTGGGCGTTTAACTCCCATTCTTATGCCAGTTCCGGCGTTTTACGCCAGAATTCTTGAGCTGACTTGGAACGCCTGTTTGGGCCATCAAATATCGGGCAAAGTATGGACTTTTATATATTTCTAGAAAGCCCAGGATGTCTACTTTCCAACGCAGTTGAGAGTGCGCTAATTGTGCTTCTGTAACTCCAGAAAATTCACTTCGAGTGCAGGGAGGTCAGAATCAACAACATCTGTAGTCCTTTTTCGCCTCTGAATCAGATTTTTGCTCAGGTTCCTCAATTTCAGCCAGAAAATACCTGAAATCACAGAAAAATACACAAACTCATAGTAAAGTCCAGAAAAGTGAATTTTAAATAAAAACTAATAAAAATATAATAAAAACTAACTAAAACATACTAAAAATATACTAAAAACAATGCCGAAAAGCGTATAAATTATCCGCTCATCACTGCGCCACTCTGATAGCGTGGATATTACAACGGCTTCCATAAATATATTTAATACTAAGATAGGAGTGTTTTTTTAAAGACTCAAAACCGTATAAATTTTTCCTTTTCGAATAAGAAACCAAAAATTACTTTTCAACTTAAAAACATACATACATACAAACCAGATACAACAGTTAAATTTATACATATACATAATATAATAACTTACAAGCATTACATACCACAACTCCTATCCCTCTTACAAAAATTATAAGGATAAAGGCAAGGAAAAATAATAACTAAGATAATACAAAATATCGTATAAACAGAAACGAAATAAATTCTTCATAAATTTTTTCGCCCATATCCTGAAAAGAAAAATCTGTAGGGGTGAGAACATCATCCTTTGCAGGATTCTTAGTATAGGATTAAAGAATTTCCATAACAAGATATCTAAAAGGAAATTGTTTTCAAATACAGTGATCGTTAGTGATCGTTGCTCGTCTTATGTACCTTTTCAAAAACCAATGGTTTAACATTCAAAATCCAAAACTTTTTAAAAGAAAAATCAAATAATTATCCAAAATCCAAAACCTTTTTCTTTCTTAATAAAAATCTTACAAGTTTTCTAGATGATGAGCGGATAATTTATACGCTTTTTGGCATTGTTTTTAGGTAGTTTTTAATAGGTTCAAGCTACTTTTAGGGATGTTTTCATTAGTTTTAATGCTAAATTAACATTTCTAGACTTTACTATGAGTTTGTGTATTTTTCTGTGATTTCAGGTATTTTCTGGCTGAAATTGAGGGACCTGAGCAAAACTCTGATAAGAAGGCTGACAAAGGACTGCTGATGCTGTTGGAATCTGACCTCCCTGCACTCGAAATGGATTTTCTGGAGCTACAGAACTCTAAATGACGTGCTCTCAACGATTTTTGAAATTAGACATCCAGAGCTTTCCAGCAATATATAATAGTCCATACTTTGTTTGAGATTAGATGACGTAAACTGGCGCTCAACGCCAGTTCCATGCTGCATTCTGGAGTCAAACGCCAGAAACACGTCACGAACCAGAGTTGAACGCCCAAAACACGTTACAACTTGGCGTTCAACTCCAAGATAAGCCTCAGCTTGTGTAACATTCAAGCTCAGCCCAAACATACACCAAGTAGGCCCCAAAAGTGGATTTATGCATCAATTACTTACTTTTGTAAACCCTAGCAGCTAGTTTATTATAAATAGGACTTTTTACTAGTGTATTAGCAATCTCTGGACGTCTAGTTCTTAGACCTTGGGGGCTGGCCTCTCGGCCATGCCTGAACCTTCATCACTTATGTATTTTCAACCATGGAGTTTCTACACACCATAAATTAAGGGTGTGGAGCTCTGCTGTACCTCAAGTTTTAATGCAATTACTACTATTTCCTATTCAATTCCATTTATTCCTGTTCTAAGATATTTGTTGCACTTCAACATGATGAATGTGATGATCCATGACACTCATCATCATTCTCACCTATGAACGCGTGTGACTGACAACCACTTCCGTTCTACCTTAGGCCGGGCGCATATCTCTTGGATTCCTTAATCAGAATCTTCGTGGTATAAGCTAGAATTGATGGCGGCATTCATGAGAATCTGGAAAGTCTAAACCTTGTTTGTGGCATTCCGAGTAGGATTCCGGGATTGAATGACTGTGACGAGCTTCAAACTCGCGATTGCTGGGCGTGATGACAAACGCAAAAGAATCAAGGGATTCTATTCCAACATGATCGAGAACCGACAGATGATTAGCCGTACTGTGACAGAGCATTTGGACCATTTTCACTGAGAGAATGGGATGTAGCCATTGACAACGGTGATGCCCTACATACAGCTTGCCATGAAAAGGAGTAAGAAGGATTAGATGAAAGCAGTAGGAAAGCAGAGATTCAGAAGGAACACAGCATCTCCATGCACCTATCTGAAATTTCCACCATTGGAGTACATGAGTAACTTTATCTTTACTTTCTGTTTGTTTTTATTAATCATATTTAAACCAATAATCCATAATCAATTATTATCTTCCTGACTGAGATTTACAAGATGACCATAGCTTGCTTCATACCAACAATCTCTGTGGGATCGACCCTTACTCACGTAAGGTTTATTACTTGGACGACCCAGTACACTTGCTGGTTAGTTGTGCGAAGTTGTGAATTAAATTTTAGACACCATGATATTGAGCACCAAGTTTCTGGAGCCATTATCGGGGAATTAATTCCATACAACAATAAAGAGTACGAATCACAATTTTGTCCACCAAGTTTTCGGCGCAGTTGCTGGGGATTGTTCGAGTATGGACAACTGACGGTTCATCTTGTTGCTCAGATTAGGTAATTTTCTTTTTATTTTCTTTTCAAAAAAGTTTTCAAAAATCTTTCAAAAAAAATTTTCTCTTTTTCGTTTTTCTAAAGAATATTTTCGAAAAAATAATAAAAAATACAAAAAATTCATAAAATCATAAAAATCAAAAATATTTTGTGTTCTTGTTTGAGTCTTGAGTCAGTTTTTAAGTTTGGTGTCAATTGCATGTTTTAAAAATATATTTCTTGCATTTTTCGAAAATTCATGCATTCATGGTGTTCTTCATGATCTTCAAGTTGTTCTTGACAAGTCTTCTTGTTTGATCTTGATGTTTTCTTGCTTTGTGTTGTTTGTTGTTTTTCATATGCAATTTTCGTTTGTTAGAGTCCATGCATTAAAGATTTCTAAGTTTGGTGTCTTGCATGTTTTCTTTGCATAAAAAAATTTTTCAAAAATATGTTCTTAATGTTCATCATGATCTTCAAAGTGTTCTTGGTGTTCATCTTGACATTTATAGTGTTCTTGCATGCATTTTGTGTTTTGATCCAAAATTTTCATGTTTTGGGTCACTTTTGTGTTTTTCTCTCTCATCATTAAAAAATCAAAAATAAAAAAATCTTTTCCTTATTTCTCTCCAAAATTTCGAAAATTTGAGTTGACTTAGTCAAAAAATTTTTAAAATTAGTTATTTCTTGTAAGTCAAGTCAAATTTTCAATTTTAAAAATCTTATCTTTTCAAAATCTTTTTCACAAATCATATCTTTTTCATTTCTTTCTATTTTTTCGAAAATTTTGAAAATTATTTTTCAAAAATTTTTTTCTTAATTTTATTTCAAATTTTCGAAAATTATGCTAACAATTAATATGATTGATTCAAAAATTTGAAGTTTGTTACTTTCTTGTTAAGAAAGGTTCAATCTTTAAATTCTAGAATCTTATCTTTTAATTTCTTGTTAGTCAAGTAATTAATTTTAATTTTAAAAATTAAATATATCTTATCTTATCTTTTATATCATATCTTTTTCAAAATTTTATCTTTTTCAAAAAAAGTTTAATTTCAAAATATCTTATCTAACTTCTTATCTTCCTATCTTTTTGGTGGACGAAATTGTGATAAAAGAGTTCCAGGCACTGTTAGAGAAGCTCACAACTCCGTTCAATGCCAGGTTACGTCGTCAATTTCCGAATAAAGTATAGACTATTATATATTGCTGGAAAGCTCTGGATGTCTACTTTCCAACGCCGTTGAGAGCGC
>NC_029778.3:53881607-53884000 GCF_000817695.3 Arachis duranensis
GTAGCTCCAGAAAATCGATTTCGAGTGCAGGGAGGTCAGATTCCAACAGCATCAGCAGTCCTTTTGTCAGCCTTTTTCAGAGTTTTGCTCAAATCCCTCAATTTCAGCCAGAAATTACCTGAAATCTCAGAAAAACACACAAACTCATAGTAAAGTCCAGAAATGTAAATTTAACATAAAAACTAATGAAAACATCCCTAAAAGTAGATTGAACTTACTAAAAACTACCTAAAAACAATGTCAAAAAGCGTATAAACTATCCGCTCATCACAACACCAAACTTAAATTGTTGCTTGTCCCCAAGCA
This sequence comes from Arachis duranensis, assembly GCF_000817695.3. Taxonomy (NCBI): domain Eukaryota; kingdom Viridiplantae; phylum Streptophyta; class Magnoliopsida; order Fabales; family Fabaceae; genus Arachis; species Arachis duranensis. Next base: position 53,881,914 of record NC_029778.3, read on the forward strand.
ACTGAAAATCAAATAGGATAAAAAGAAGAGAATATACTATAAATTCCAAAATATCAATGAATATTAATTCTACTTAGATGAGCGGGACTTGTAGCTTTTTGCTTCTGAACAGTTTTAGCATCTCACTTTTTCCTTTGAAGTTTAGAATGATTGGCTTCTCTAGGAACTTAGAATTTTGGATAGTGTTATTGACTTTCCTAGTTAAGCATGTTGATTCTTGAACCCAGCTATTTATGAGTCTTGGCCGTGGCCCTAAGCACTTTGTTTTCCAGTATTACCACCGGATACACAAATGCCACAGACACATGACTGGGTGAACCTTTTCAGATTGTGACTCAACTTTGCTAGAGTCCCCAGTTAGTGGTGTCCAGAGCTCTTAAGCACACTCTTTTGGATCACGACTTTAACCACTCAGTCTCAAGCTTTTCACTTGGACCTTCATGACACAAGCACATGGTTAGGGACAGCTTGATTTAGCCGCTTAGGCCTAAATTTTATTTCCTTGGGCCCTCCTATCCATTGATGCTCAAAGCCTTGGATCCTTTTTACCCTTGCCTTTTGATTTTAAGCGCTATTGGCTTTTTCTGCTTGCTTTTTCTTTTTTCTTTCTATTTTTTTCGCCACTTTTGTTTTTTTTTTGTTTTTGCAAGCTTTTGTTTTTCACTGCTTTTTCTTGCTTCAAGAATCAATTTCATGATTTTTCAGATCATCAATAACATTTCTCTTTGTTCATCATTCTTTCAAGAGCCAACAGTTTTAACATTCATAAACAACAAGATCAAAAATATGCACTGTTCAATCATTCATTCAGAATGAAAAAAGTATTGTCACCACATCAATATAATTAAATTAAATTCAAGGATGAATTCGAATTTCATGTACTTCTTGTTCTTTTGAATTAAAACATTTTTCATTTAAGAGAGATGGAGGATTAATGAAATTATTCATAACTTTAAGACATAGTTACTAACTACTAATGATCATGAAGTAGAGACACAAAACATAGATAAACATACAACATAAAAACCGAAAAGCAGAAAGAAATAAGAACAAGGAATGAATCCACCTTAGTGGCGTCTTCTTCTTGAAGGACCAACAATGTCCTTAAGCTCTTCTATGTCCCTTCCTTGCCTTTGTTGCTCCTCCATAGTAATTTTGGTGTTCCTATCCTTAGTTGCTCCCAATAATTGTATGGAGGACAATTTATCCCCTGAGGTATCTCAAGGATCTCTTGATTTGCAGTCAAATGTTCTACCACTGAGCTATAAACCCTTTTACATGAGTCTTTCCATCTCCCATGACTCAGAGGTGGAAGCTTTTGTCTTCCCTTTTTTTCTCTTCTTCTTTTTTTTTTGAGGTTTCTCTGGCCTTAGGTGCCATCAATGGTTATGGAAAAACAAAAAGCTATGCTTTTACCACACCAAACTTAGGAAATTGCTCGCCCTCGAGCAAGAGAAGAAAGAAAAGATGAAGAATAAGAAGAAGATATGGAAAAGATGGAGGGATATGTGTATTCGGCTAAATGGGTGGGAGAGAGGGCGAGGTAGGTGGGGATCCTGTGAGGTCCACAGATCCTGAGGTGTCAAGGAATTCCATCCCTGCACCAAATAGGCATGTAAAATGCCTTTGCACACCATTCTGGTGTTTAAACGCCGAGTGGTGCACATTCTGGGCGTTCAACGCCCATATGTAACATGTTTCTGGCGTTGAATGCCAGTTTCATGCTTGTTACTGGCGTTCAGCGCCAGCTTTTCCTCTAGGCACATTCCTGGCATTCAAACGCCAGAACGTTGCTTGTTTCTGGCGTTCAGCGCCAGATTCATGCTCTGTTCTGGCGTTGAACGCCAGCCAGATGCTCCTAACTGGCGTTGAACGCTAGTCTGTGCTTCCTCCAAGGTGTGATTTTTTTCTTCTGCTGTTTTTGATTTTGTTTTTAATTTTTATTATTTTTTCGTGACTCCTCATGATCATGTACCTAATAAAACACAAAATAACAATAAAATAAAAATTAGATAAATAAAATTGGGTTGCCTCCCAACAAGCGCTTCTTTAATGTCAATAGCTTGACAGTGGCTCTCATGGAGCCA
>NC_029778.3:53884022-53884981 GCF_000817695.3 Arachis duranensis
AAGGACTAATTCACCTCTGTTGACATCTATCACAGCTCCTGCTGTGGCTAGGAAAGGTCTTCCAAGGATGATGCAATCATCCTCTTCCTTCCTAGTGTCTAAGATTATGAAATCAGTAGGGATGTAAAGGCCTTCAACCTTTACTAAAATGTCCTCTACTGTCCCATAAGCTTGTCTCAATGACTTATCTGCCAATTGTAATGAGAACAAGGCAGGTTGTACCTCAATGATCCCCAGCTTCTCCATTACAGAGAGTGGCATAAGATTTATCCCTGACCCTAGATCACATAGAGCCTTTTCAAAGGTTATGGTGCCTATGGTACAAGGTATTAAGAACTTGCCAGGATCTTGTCTCTTTTGAGGTAAAATTTTCTAAATCCAGGTGTCCAGTTCACCAATGAGCAAGGGGGTTCACTTTCCCAAGTCTCATTACTAAACAACTTGGCATTCAGCTTCATGATAGCTCCTAAGTATTGAGCAACTTGCTCTCCAGTCACATCTTCATCCTCTTCAGAGGAAGAATAGTCTTCAGAGCTCATGAATGGCAGAAGGAGATTTAATGGAATCTCTATGGTCTCTATATGAGCCTCAGATTTCTGTGGATCCTTAATAGGAAACTCCTTCTTGCTTGAGGGACGTCCCAGGAGGTCTTTCTCACTAGGATTTTCGTCCTCCTCCTCCCTTGTGCATTCGGCTACATTGATCACATCAATGGCCTTGCACTCTTCTTTTGGATTCTCTTCTGTATTGCTTGGGAGAATACTAGGAGGAGTTTCAATGACTTTCTTACTCAGCTGGCCTACTTGTGCCTCCAGATTTCTGATGGAGGATCTTGTTTCACTCATGAAACTGAAAGTGGTTTTTGACAGATCAGAGACTAAATTGGCTAAATTAGAAGTGCTTTGTTCTGAATTCTCTGTCTATTGCTGAGAAGATGATGGATATGGCTTGCTATTGCT
>NC_029778.3:53885102-53887985 GCF_000817695.3 Arachis duranensis
AGTTATAGGTGTTTCCATAAGGTTCACCCATGTAATTAACCTCTGCCATTGCAGGGTTCTCAGGATCATAAGCTTCTTCAGGAGCTGCCTCTTTAGTATTGTTGGATGCATTTTGCCATCCATTCAGACTTTGAGAGATCATGTTGACTTGCTGAGTCAACACTTTGTTCTGAGCCAATATGGCATTCAGAGCATCAATTTCAAGAACTCCTTTCTTCTGAGGTAGGAATTCCTCTCAGAAGTGTACATGAAATGGTTATTTGCAACCATGTCAATGAGTTCTTGAGCCTCTTCAGGCGTTTTCTTTAGGTGAATAGATCCACCTGCAGAATGGTCCAATGACATTTTCGAAAATTCAGATAGACCATAATAGAATATATCTAATATGGTCCATTCTGAAAACATGTCAGATGGACATCTTTTGGTCAGCTGCTTGTATCTTTCCCAAGCTTCATAGAGGGATTCACAATCTTTTTACTTGAAGGTCCTCAAAGTTGTTGGCTCCAATGGCAGGAATAGAGATGCTTCTTCCATCAAATTTGGACGTTGGCTTTGTGAAGTCACCAAGCATTCTCCTTGCATTATTATTATTTTTGGCTGCCATCTCCTTCTCTTGTTCAAAAATTTCTGAAAGGTTGTTTTTGGATTGTAGTAATTTAGTTTCTCTTAGTTTCCTTTTCAGAGTCCTTTCAGGTTCAGAATCAATTTCAACAAGAGTGCCTTTTTCCCTGTTCCTGCTCATATGAAAGAGAAGAAAACAAGAAAAGAAGAGGAATCCTCTATGTCATAGTATAGAGATTCCTTTATGTTAGTAGAAGAAGAAAGGGGATAAGAGTGAAGAAGAATGGGTTCGGATTTTTAGATGAAGAGAGGTGAAGAGAAGTGTTAGTAAATAAATAATTAAATAGAGTAAGAAAAGAGAGGGGAACTTTCGAAAATAATTTTGAAAAAGGGATTAGTAATTTTCGAAAATTAAAGATAAGATAAGATTAAAATTAAAATTTAGAACAAAAGGAATTTTTTTTGAAAGAGAGGTGAGATATTTTCGAAAATTAGAGAGGAAAAAGTAGTTAGGTGGTTTTGAAAAAGATAAGAAACAAACAAAAAGTCAAAGAGTTAGTTGAAAAAGAAATTAAAATCAAAATTTTAAAAAGATAAGAAGATAAGAAGTTAGATAAGATATTTTGAAATCAAATTTTGAAAGAAAAAAAAATTTTGAAAAAGATAAGATAAAAGATAAAAAGATATATTTGAAAAAAAATATTTGAAAAAGATTTAATTTTAAAAATTACTTAACTAACAAGAAACTACAAGATAGGATTCTAGAATTTAAAGAATTGAACCTTTCTTAACAAGAAAGTAACAAACTTCAAATTTTTGAATCAATCACATTAATTGTTAGTGAGTTTTCAAAAATATGATATAATGATAAGGAAAAGATTTTGAAAATAATTTGAAAAAGAATTTTTGGAATTTTCGAAAAAATGGAAAAAAATGAAAAAGATATAATTTTTGAAAAAGATTTTGAAAAAATAAGATTTTTAAAATTGAAATATTGACTTGACTTGTAAGAAACAACTAATTTTTAAAAATTTTTGACCAAGTGAACCCAAAATTTCGAAAATTTGGAGGGAAATAAGGAAAATATATTTTTTTTTATTTTTGAATTTTTAATAGGAGAGAGAAAAACACAAACATGACACAAAACATGAAAATTTTGGATCAGAACACAAGATGCATGCAAGAACACTATGAATGTCAAGATGAACACCAAGAACACTTTGAAGATCATGATGAACATCAAGAACATATTTTTGAAAAATTTTTGATGCAAAGAAAGCATGCAAGACACCAAACTTAGAAATCTTTAATGCATGGACTCTAACAAACGAAAAATGCACATGAAAAACAACAAACAACACAAAACAAGAAAACATCAAGATCAAACAAGGAGGCTTATCAAGAACATCTTGAAGATCATGAAGAACACTATGAATGCATGGAATTTTCGAAAAATGCAAGAAAAAATTTTAAAAAGCATGCAATTGACACCAAACTTAAAAATTGACTCAAGACTCAAACAAGAAATACAAAATATTTTTGGTTTTTATGATTTTATGATTTTTTTGTATTTTTATTAATTTTTTTGAAAATAAAGTTTGGAAAAAAAACGAAAATAAAAGAAAAATTTTGAAAAAAGATTTTTGAAAAGAAAATTACCTAATCTGAGCAACAAGATGAACCGTCAGTTGTCCATACTCGAACAATCCCCGGCAACGTCGCCATAAACTTGGTGGACAAAATTGTGATAAAAGAGTTCCAGGCACTGTTAGAGAAGCTCACAACTCCGTTCAACTTAACCAGCAAGTGTACTGGGTCATCCAAGTAATACCTTACGTGAGTAAGGGTCGATCCCACAGAGATTGTTGGTATGAAGCAAGCTATGGTCATCTTGTAAATCTCAGTTAGGCGGATTCAAGTAATTGGATTATTGGTTTAAATTTGATTAATGGAATAAATAGAAAATAAAGATAAAGAAAATAAAAAGGGATAGAAATACTTATGTAAGTCAATAGTGGGAATTTCAGATAGGCGTGTGGAGATGCTAGAATCCTTTCGAATCTCTACTTTCCTATTGCTCTCATCCAATCCTTCTTACTCCTTTCCATGGCAAGCTGTATGTAGGGCATCACCATCATCAATGGCTACTTTTAATCCTCTCGGGAAAATGGTCATATGCACTGTCACTGCACGGCTAATCGTCTGGAGGCATCACCCTTGGTTGATGGCTACATCCCGTCCTCTCAGTGAAAACGTTCCTATGCTCTGTCACAGCACGGCTAATCATCTGTCAGTTCTCAATCAGGTTGGAATAGAATCCCT
>NC_029778.3:53888253-53892938 GCF_000817695.3 Arachis duranensis
TAATTGTATTGAAACTTGAGGTACAGCAGAGCTCCACACCCTTAATCTATGGTGTGCAGAAACTCCACCGTTGAAAATACATAAGTGAAAGGTTCAGTCATGGCCAAATGGCCAGCCCCCAAGAAGGTGATCAAAAGATCGAATGGTTAAAAGATGACTAATACACTAGTAAAAAGTCTTATTTATACTAAACTAGCTACTAGGGTTTACATGAGTAAGTAATTGATGCATAAATCCACTTCCGGGGCCCACTTGGTGTATGTTTGGGTTGAGCTTGATCTATCCACGAGCTGAGGCTTTTCTTGGAGTTGAACGCCAAGTTATAACGTGTTTTGGGCGTTCAACTCCGGATCATGACGTGTTTGGCGTTTAACTCCAGACAGCAGCATGTACTTGGCGTTCAACGCCAAGTTACATCGTCAATTTCCGAATAAAGTATGGACTATTATATATTGTTGGAAAGCTCTGGATGTCTACTTTCCAACGCCGTTAAGAGCGCGCCATTTGGAGTTCTGTAGCTCCAGAAAATCCATTTCGAGTGCAGGGAGGTCAGATTCCAACAGCATCAGCAGTCCTTTTGTCAGCCTTTTTCAGAGTTTTGCTCAAGTCCCTCAATTTCAGCCAGAAATTACCTGAAATCTCAGAAAAACACACAAACTCATAGTAAAGTCCAGAAATGTAAATTTAACATAAAAACTAATGAAAACATCCCTAAAAGTAGCTTGAACTTACTAAAAACTACCTAAAAACAATGCCAAAAAGCGTATAAACTATCCGCTCATCACTTTTCAAATTTGATTTTAATATCTTTTTCAACTAACTATTTGACTTTTTGTTTGTTTCTTATCTTTTTCAAAACCACCTAACTACTTTTCCCTCTCTAATTTTCGAAAATATCTCATCCTTTTTCAAAAATTCTTTTTAATTAATTAATTGTTTTAAATCTTAACTTTAATTATATCTTATCTTTAATTTTCGAAAATCACTAACTACTTTTTCAAATTTATTTTCAAAATTTCTTCCCTCTCCTCTTCTTCTATTTATTTATTTATCTACTAACACTTCTCTTCACCTCTCTTCATCTCAAATCACTGCCCCTACCTATTCATTCTCCTTTCTTTATTCCCTTTCTTCTTCTACTAATAATAAGGAACCTCTTTACTGTGACATAGAGGATTCCTCTTTCTTTTCTTGTTCTCTTCTTCCCTATATGAGCAGGAACAAGGAAAAAGGCATTCTTGTTGAAGCTGATCTAGAACCTGAAAGGACTCTGAAGAGGAAATTAAGAGAAGCTAAATTACAACAATCCAGAGACAACCTTTTTGAAATTTTTGAACAAGAAAAGGAGATCGCAGCCGAACCCAACAACAATAATGCAAAGAGGATGCTTGGTGATTTCACTAAACCAACTTCCAAATTTGATGGAAGAAGCATCTCAATTCCTGCCATTGGAGCAAACAATTTTGAGTTGAAACCTCAATTAGTTGCTCTAATGCAGCAGAACTGCAAGTTTCATGGACTTCTATCTGAATATCCTTACCAGTTTTTAACTGAGTTCTTGCAGATTTGTGAGACTGTAAAGACGAATGGAGTAGATCCTGAAGTCTACAGGCTCATGCTTTTCCCCTTTGCTGTAAGAGACAGAGCTAGAACATAGTTGGACTCACAACCTAAAGATAGCCTGGACTCCTGGGATAAGCTGGTCACTGCCTTCTTGGATAAATTATTTCCTCCTCAAAGGTTGAGCAAGCTTAGAGTGGATGTTGAGACCTTCAAGCAAAAAGATGGTGAATCCCTCTATGAAGCTTGGGAAAGATACAAGTAGATGACCAAAAAGTGTCCTTCTGACATGTTTTCAGAATGGACCATATTAGATATATTCTATTATGGTCTATCTGAGTTTTCCAAGATGTCAATGGACCATTCTACAGGTGGATCCGTTCACCTAAAGAAAACGCCTGTAGAAGCCCAAGAACTTATTGACATGGTTGTAAATAATCAATTCATGTACACTTCTGAGAGAAATTTCGTGAATAATGGGACGCCTCAGAGGAAGGGAGTTCTTGAAATTGATGCTCTAAATGCCATATTGGCTCAGAACAAAGTGTTGACTCAGCAAATCAACATGATATCTCAAAGTCTGAATGGATGGTAAAATGCATCCAACAGTACTAAAGAGACAACTTATGAAGAAGCTTATGATCCTGAGAACCCTGCAATGGCAGAGGTAAATTACATGGGTGAATCTTATGGAAACACCTATAATTCATCATGGAGAAATCATCCAAATTTCTCATGGAAGGATCAACAAAAGCCTCAACAAGGCTTTAATAATGGTGGAAGAAACAGGCTAAGTAATAACAAGCCTTTTCCATCATCTTCTCAGCAACAGTCAGAGAATTCTGAACAGAGCCCCTCTAACTTATCAAACATAGTCTCTGATCTGTCTAAGGCCACTTTAAGTTTCATGACTGAAACAAGATCCTCCATTAGAAATTTGGAGGCACAAGTGGGCCAGCTGAGTAAGAAAATCACTGAAACCCCTCCCAGTATTCTCCCAAGCAATACAGAAGAGAATCCAAAGGGAGAGTGCAAGGCCATTGATGTAATCAATATGGCCAAATGCACAAGGGAGGAGAAGAACAAAAATCCTAGTGAGGAAGACCTCCTGGGACGTCTCTCAAGCAAGAAGGAGTTACCTATTGAGGACCTAAAGGAATCTGAGGCTCATATAGAGACCATAGAGATTCCACTAAATCTCCTTCTGCCATTCATGAGCTCTGAAGACTATTCTTCCTCAGAAAAGGATGAAGTTATGACTGGAGAGCAACTTGCTCAATATCCAAGAGCTATCATGAAGCTGAATGCCAAGTTGTTTGGTAATGAAACTTGGGAAGGTGAACCTCCCTTGTTCATTAGTAAACTAGATACATGGGTTCAGCAAACTCTACCTCAAAAGAAACAAGATCCTGGGAAATTCTTAATACCATGTACCATAGGCACCATGACCTTTGAAAAAGCTCTGTGTGACCTGGGGTCAGGCATAAATCTTATGCCACTCTCTGTAATGGAGAAATTAGGGATCATTGAGGTACAGCCTACCTTATTCTCATTACAATTGGCAGACAAGTCAGTAAGACAAGCTTATGGATTAGTAGAGGACGTGTTAGTAAAGGTTGAAGGCATTTACATCCCTGCTGATTTCATAATCTTAGACACTAGGAAGGAGGAGGATGAATGCATCATCCTTGGAAGACCCTTCCTAGCCACAGTAGAAGCTGTGATTGATGTTAACAGAGGAGAATTAGTCCTTCAATTGAGTGGGGACTACCTTGTGTTTAAAGCTCAAGGACCTTCCTCTGCAACCATGGAGAGGAAGCATGAAAAGCATCTCTCAATACAGAGTCAAAAAGAGCCCCCACAATCAAACTCTAAGTTTAGTGTTGGGGGGCCACAACCAAACTCTAAGTTTGGTATTGAGAAGCCCCCACATTCAAACTCTAAGTTTGGTGTTGGGAGGCCCTCATCATGCTCTGAATATCTGTGAAGCTCCATGAGAGCCCACTGTCAAGCTAGTGACATTAAAAGAGCGCTTATTGGGAGGCAACCCAATTTTTATTTATCTAATTTTATTTTTATTTTATTGTTATTTTGTGTTTTAGTATGTTCATGATCATGAGGAGTCACGAAAAAAATATTAAAATAAAAAACAGAATCAAAAATAGCAGAGGAAAAATCACACCCTCGAGGAAGGACTTACTGGCGTTTAAACGCTAGTAAGGTGCATCTGGCTGGCGTTCAACGCCAGAACAGAGTATGGATCTGGCGCTGAACGCCAGAAACAAGCAACATCCTGGCGTTTGGACGCCAGGAATGTGTCCTGAGGAAAGCTGGCGCTGAACGCCAGTAACAAGCATGGAACTGGTGTTCAACGCCAGAAATATGCTACACATGGGCGTTGAACGCCCAGAACATGCACTACTTCGGCGTTTAAACGCCAGAATGGTATGCTAAGGCATTTTACATGCCTAATTGGTGCAGGGATGTAAATCCTTGACACCTCAGCATCTGTGGACCCCACAGGATCATCTCAGAATCTGTGCACCCCACAGGATCCCCAACTAACATATTCTCCCCTCTTCTCAACATTCATTCTCTCTTTCCAATAAACACTCTTCCCCAAAACCCTACACCAATCACCTCAATCTCTCTTCCCAATTACCCCCTTCACCACTCATATCCATCCACTCTTCCCCATAAACCCCACCTACCTTCAAAAATTCAAAAATCTTTCCCACGCAAACCCACCCTAAATGGCCGAACCTACCCTCTCCCCCTCCATATATATACCCCTCCATTCTACTTCATTTTTACACAACACAACCCCCTCTTCTATACCTTGGCCGAAACCTACACCTCCCCTTCTCTTCCATATTTTCTTCTTCTTCTTCTTTTCTTTCTTCTCTTGCTCGAGGGCGAGCAATATTTTAAGTTTGGTGTGGTAAAAGCATAAGCTTTTTGTTTTTCCATAACCATTAATGGCAACTAAGGCCGGAGAAACCTCTAGAAAGAGGAAAGAGAAGGCAGTTGCTTCCAACTCTGAGTCATGGGAGATGGAGAGATTCATCTCAAAAGCCCATCACTAAAAAGAGGAGGGAGCAAACAAGAGAGCCTACTCATGGACC
>NC_029778.3:53892993-53893150 GCF_000817695.3 Arachis duranensis
CTCAAGAAAAATGAGTATCCGGAGATCCGACATGAGATCCAAAGAAGAGGTTGGGAAGTTCTAACCAACTCCATTCAACAAGTCGGGATTTTAATGGTTCAAGAGTTCTATGCCAATGCATGGATCACTAGGAACCATGATCAAAGTATGAACCCGA